>NC_090813.1:112117975-112415475 GCF_000390325.3 Nicotiana tomentosiformis
ATTAGTTATTTGTTCAAGTTTTAGTTTTCAGTTTGCCTTGTTTGTGTTAACGCAAGATCTTCTCTTGAATGCGGAGGAGTAGAAGTGCAAACAACCTCATTCCTCTTGATCCAGAAATCGAACGAACACTACATAGAGTGAGAAGGGAACTCGAAGCTAGAACGAGAATAGAAAGAGAGTTGGACATCGTAGTTCAACCACAGCTAATAGAGATGGCAGGTAATGAAGAGCGTCCGGTGATTGAAGCCGCAAGGCCCAATCTTGCGAATATGACTCAGGCTATTGTGAAGCCTGATATCACTGGGCATTTTGAACTCAAACAGTACATGGTACAGCTGATTCAGTCCACAGGACAATATGTGGGTCTATCTCATGAGGACCCGCAGAGGCACATTCAGAACTTCTTGGAAATTACGGACACTTACAATTATCCGAACGTTTCCAAGGACTATGTCAGGCTGACACTATTTCCCTTTTCACTGTTGGGGAAGCTAAGGAATGGTTGCAAAAGGAGCCCGCGAACTCAATCCACACTTGGGATGATATAGCAAGGAAATTCTTAATCAAGTTTTTCCCAACTAAGAAGACAAAGTCCCCGAGGAGCCAAATTCTTGGGTTCCAACAACGGGATGGCGAGACACTTCGTCAAGCTTGGGAAAGATACAAGAAGCTACTCAGAGACTGCCCGCATCATTATCAGACTGATGAGGTATTGGGTCACACTTTTGTTGATGGGTTAGATGAAGCATCAAAAATGAATCTTGACTCAGCTTGTGGGGGTAGTTGCATGGCAAGGCTGTATAGTGAAATACAACTCTTGCTAAATAACTTCACTGCTAATGACCATAACTGGCAAGGAGAGGGGGATTCAAGAAGGGCAATTAAACAGAAGGCATCCGGGTTGATTGAGCTTGATGACTTTTCCGCCATGAGAGCCGATATAGCAAAATTGGCAAATCAGATGAATAGAATGACAACGCAACAAACACAACAAATGCAACATGTACAGCAGATGTCTATTTGTTGCGAACTATGTGGTGACAGTCATATGAGTGACATGTGCCCCACGAATCCTGAGTCTATATACTATGTGGGACAACAGAGCAGGGGTCCAATGAATCAACATGTGCAATATGGGAATACCTAAAATCCAAATTGGAAGAATCATCCTAACTTCTCATGGGGAGGAAATCAACAGAATCAGAACCAGTATAGGCCCCAAGGAAATTTCAATCAACCTCAGAGACCACTCCTACAAACAGAAGAGAGTACGAATGACTTGCTGAGGAAGTTGTTGCTTGAATGAGGGTCATTTGCTAAAGTATCTCTACCCATTTTCGCTGCATGGCGCCAATAAGTGTGAATGTCGACCTCCCAATGTGCCATAATGTCAATTTCCCTAAGGAATTCACGAGAATCGAGGATATAAGGAACCTCTTATCGTCTTCCTAGTCGACGCATCACTCTAGCAGGGGTATATGGCTTAGTACACCAAAGTCCAATAAATACCAAGATATCTTGCACACGGTACCCTGCTAAGATTACGTCCAAATCAATCCAAAGGTATGACCACAATATATGCTCCTCAATCAAAGATCCCAAGTAATCAATCCAAGCCTGAACTCCGAGTGGTAAGGCAAACTTATTGAACTTCATCCTATGCTCGATGCACTTAACTCGATCCCTCAAGCAATGATCAATCACATCTTGCTCAAATAAAGTGGCAGGATACAAATGGTCTATCAATAATAGTTGCAACAACAAGTTGCTACCCTCAAAGAACCTCTCACCTTCTCGAATCTTGGTCAAAGCACGGCAAATTTCTGACAAACATTGTCGGAACTAGGGTGACCTTACTACCGTGTTCATCATGGAAGAGTGCAAAGGCTACTGACCCCAGACGTGTGCTAATATGTCTACCCTCCAAAGGGAATACTAAAAAACCCAGCAATGTAATAGCAAAGACCATATGACGCCTCTTCTTCCAAGAATCATATGATATGGACAACTCATCTATGAAAGCCTCATACCCAGTAGGATGAGCAAAACCCTCAAACAAAAAGTCTAAACGCATCCAAGATAGATCCAAACATCCCATATGACTACTAAGTCCATCCCTATGATATTAAGGAACTATGTGCTTGAATGATCCCTTGTGTAAATCAACTCCTTGTGTAAATATGGTAGGCGATCCAACCCGGCTATCTCAACTAAAGTAGGTGTCATCTCATGATTTCCAAATTTAAATACCATACCATGTGGGTCCTAAAATGTCAATACTGCCTCTACCGGGATAGGACGCGGGGTAATGTCCATTAAAGAAATAAGAGTCCCTAATTTATCCATCAGGTCATGTTGCTCGAGTACTGTGAACATATTCCACCACTTTACTAGCCTCCTAGGGATTTTGACCACCATTGACACTCTATCCCTGATAAGTGAATCCATATATGTTGAAAAGAAATGGCTAAATAGTGTGAGCGACTCAAGACACTTGTGATGTTGACACTTCCTATCGGACACACGCAAGACATGACCGAGACTATTGTTGCAAAAGGGCCTATGTGGTCGAAGGTGACTAGAAGTGCAAACTCAATTAGGCTGACCTCTCAGAAACACAAAAAACCTCACGATGGCCTATGTGGCCCCCAACCCCTTAGGAATCACGGTCTCCAAAATTATTTTACAAAAATGACCCCACTTTTCATAAACGGTCGATATGGCCAAGATTGGCTAAACACGCAAATTCAATGGGAATGAACCTTAAGATGAGAGGATACTTTGTTGTGTACTTAGGACTCTAAGACCTGGGCCAAAGTGGCCAAAGTGGCTAGACATACAAGACTTGGCTACGATCCCGAAACAAAGACCTTGAGACTTACTAGGAAGATGAGGAAGGACCAGACCCTATGTGGGTTGCCTACATATTTCGTCCCGAAAGGCGAGAATCAGGTTCGCGTAGTTCGTGAGGATTGGCCAAAATTGGAAAGACTTGCTAAAAAGGTCAATTGGACTAGAAAAATAAGTTGTTTCTTTGTTTTTTTTTTAATTTTTTTTAAAAATATTATAAAGGTGTAAAATATTTTTGGATTTTACATTTTTTTTTTTTTTTGGAAAACTATGAAAGAAAAATATGAGTGGGCCCTACTTGCTTTATTTTTATATTTCACCCTCTTTTCTTTTTCATCCGTACCCAACAAGCATTGTTCCGCTAAATGACCATTTTACCCTTAAAGAATGCATTATATGATACATAGGGAAGATTGGATGCCTTTTTGGGCCGCGGGCCCACTTAAGCATGATTTGGATAGGCCTCCTACAAAGGGACACTGTGCCTGGGACCGAACCCTGCTAGGTATAAATGACATGATGCAAATAAGAATGACCTAAAGGCTCTCCTAAGTTTGGGGTTCACTAGACAAGACAATTCAGGGAAGCACGTGGTTGATGGCGGCTACTCTAGCTGTCCACCCACTCCACGCTCCCACGCCACCCACCTAAAGACACACGTGACACATACAAAAGCCGTGTACGCTTAAACATACTCCGAAAGACTTGTTGCAGAAAGAGGACCCATGGTTATGCAAATGATGACAATATATAATGCAGTAAACACATAAGAAAAGCAATAAACCAAATAGACAACAAAACAAGAAAGAAAACAAACAAACGAATCAAAAGCAACCAGACCAATTCAAGATTAAACTTCAATCTAAATAGTCGAACTTTTACTTATAGACAAACTCAAGCATATCAAACAGTGAGAAAACAATATCAAACACGAGATCAAAATAACAATCGACAAGAACTGAGTAATCCTTTATCCAATATCAAATATAATTTAAGTAATTAAGCTAACAGGTTGAGTACAAATAATACAAGTAATACATGATAGAGTCTTAAAACTACCCATTCATAAGCTTGATTTTTAGCTACGTACGGACTCTCGTCACATCGTGCACGCGTAGCACCCACAATTATTAGCAAACAATCCTTTATAGCATCTATGAGGAAAATTTCCTCTTACAAGATTAGGCAAGAGACTTACATCATTTTCAAGTCCTCTTCCCGATCCACAATTCACACTAAAGCCTCAAATCGGTGCAACGCTATCCGAAACTTACCTAATACTGTATAAATTAATCAATATATTCTCAAAAATTTATAATTTAACTATTAGAGTAATTACCCAACCCAAATTGGAAGATTCCTAAAATTCACTCCCAGGCCCACGTGCCCGGATTTTAGAATTGTTTTGTAAATAAAAGTTACCCATAACCTCACGAATACAAATATATAATTTCTACTCAATTCCATAATAATGTTCGTGCTCTATTCCCATTTAACCTAGATTTTTCAATAAAATACTAAAATTTTCTACAATTTCCAAGTTAAAATTCACCCATAATTTATGTATTAAACTCATATTGTGTGGAATACACTTACCTCAAGATGCTTGTTGAAAATTACTCTCTAAAAAGCCCCAAAATCGGTCACAAGATGAGACAAATGAACAAAAGAGGCCATAGTCCATTTTTAATAAAGGCTCAACCCAGCGATCCTTCTTCGTGATCACGAAGGCAAACTGCCCAGGCCCTATAAAATGTACATTGCTAACGCGAAGAAGGGCCCGCGATCGTGAAGGCTTGCCTCACCAAAGCTTCGCGAATGTGGCCTTACCTTTGCGTTGGCGAAGAGCATTTGGCCAGTGACCCCTAGACCTAACTTCTTCTACGCGAACGCGAGCACATGTATGCAAATACGATGAACAATGGCCCAGAGCATCGCGATCGAGAGATCCTCTTAGCGAACACATAGAACAAAACGTCCCCAGTCCCATTCCTTCATCGCGAACACGAGGCAATCTCTGCGTTCGCGAAAAAGAAAACCAGAACTAGCAAGTGCAGTAGTTTTAGACATAGCTTCGGGCGGTCCAAAACACTCTCGAGCCACCCGGAACCCTGTCCAACTACACCAACAAGTCCATAAATATAATATGGACCATCTCGAACCCTCGGAATGCATAAAACAATATCAAAACTAAGAATCGCACCCCAAAATCCAATTGAATTAGCTTATGAACTTCAAAGTTCTCAACTAGCTCCGAACGCGTCGTATCATACTCATACTACTCGAAATCACCCCAAATTTTGCGTACAAGTCATAAATCACCATACAGAACTACTCCCAAGATCGAAATCCCAAACAGACCTCGATAACTCTAAAGTCTACTCCAAACCACATTTAAAGAACAAGAAAACCTTCAATGAACCAACTTTCAACATTGAGCGCTGAAATACTCCCGGATCACCCGAAACCCGATCCGAACACACGCCCAAGTCCAAAATCATCATACAAACCTATTGGAATAATCAAATTCCGGTTTCGAGGTTGTTTTAAAAAAATATTGACTTATGTCAAACTTGACCATCTTAGACCACTACTAAGGAACCAAGAGTTTATTTTGACCTGAACCCTTTTAAACCCAAGTCGACCATTCCCACAAGTCGTAAAACAGTAAAGGCACATACGGGGAGTCTTAATTAAGGGAATGAGAATCTAGAATGCAAAATGACCGGTTTGGTCGTTACATTCTCCACCTCTTAAACAAACGTTCGTCCTCGAATGGGTCTAGAATCATACCTGGAGTGCTAAATAGGTATGGATATCTGCTCCGCATTTCCTCCTCGCTCTCCTAGAACCCTAAACTCATTTTCCTTTAGCTTATGTCTCCCGAAAATTCTCCAAAAAACCCCAAAATTTTCTAAAAAATAGCCTATATATACTCACCTCTCGAACTTTCTCTTCTCCTCTTCAAGAATTCGGATTAAAATCCCTTTGGATAAGCGCGTGATCAATGTAAGGCCCAGATTAAACAAAATCAATCTGACGCCCTACATTCATCCAGCACATGTCTCCTAGAGATTGCAATCACGTGGTCTCTATTGTGCAAGGGTGAGTGAGGTGAGGTGAGGTGAGGTGAGGATGAGAATATTTTCTATCAGATGTCGTTATGCCACGTGGATGGAAGAGAGGATGAGTAGGGGGACCAAAACCCATGGGTGGCCGGATTTTGATTTCTCCGGCAGGTTTAGGTGGCTGGCGAGGTGGCATACGAGTGGGTGAGGGTGTGTGCAGCTGGTGTTTGGGTGAGATTTAGGGGTTGTGTTAATTGAGTTTTAATATGGAATTGAAATTATATATGGCCTGTTGGATTATGCTTGGAAGGAAGGTTGAGATTAAAAGTTGAAAAGTAGGGCGGGTTAATGGGTCCAAACGGGTCAAGGGCGCGGGTCAGTAGGGTTGAGGCTGCTTGGGCTGATAGATGAGGGTATTGGTCATGGTTGGATGGTCTAGTGATCGACCAATTTTGGGCTCTTTGAATTTATTGGCTCAAATCCTCAATTTTCCTTCTAAAATAGACTATAGAATGTAAAAATCAATCTTAATTAAAGTAAACTATTTTATAGTATGAAAACCTTTTTCTTTTTGGTATTTTTGGAGATCACATTAAAACAAAAGTAAAGAAAATGGGTTAACACCATCGCAAAGTAACAACAAAATAATATCGCTACAAAAATACTAAAGGCGTCAAATTAAAATAGAAATATATAATAAGGTGAGAATATTATAAAACAAAACTATTTTTGGTATTTTCAATTTATGTTCTAAAGTTAAAAATAAAAGTAAACTGAAAGCCTATAAAAATAAGTAAATATTTTTTAAACAAATACTAATTTTTAATAGTTGTGTGGGTCAAGAATTATATGCTTACAACTTCCTACCATTATGGTTGTAACTTCCATGCCTCTAACCTCCTCCATGATCTTCCCCCATAAATTCTCAATAGTTAATAGCATGTTCATAATATCCCTTTGTATATTACCTCAATATCATCCTATAAATAGAGGGTTTGGGCATCACATTGTACATACTTGAAAATACTTCAACACTTGAAGAATAAGAACTCTCTCTTTCTCTCTACATCTCTTGTCTATTTTCTTGTTTCATAATGTTACTTTGAGCTTAGTTTTTTAACACGTTATCAACACAAATTTCTTATTTCATGATCTTCTACATCAAGATTATGTGAATTGTAAGCAGACAATGAGATCAAGTACAATAAAAAAATTATTGGATGCTAATGCAAAGATAAGTTTTTCATTCTTATAAACCCATTCGCTCTTTCATATATTTGCATTAATTTTACGTGCAATATTTAGTTGAATTTGTTTTGAATTGTATCCAGCAGTGAAATCAAGGAACTGGGAAGGTGTGTCTTTAAAATTATTTGCTACATATCTTGTCGGACAAGGATTCATTGTTCCAGAAAATGATACTACGCTACTGTGCATGGATGTAGGAGTACCCTAAATTTGATAGCAATGTCCATTCTATTAAATTTATTCCACATACAAATGCATAGGTACTTGTTATGCATGTATAATCACGAAGTGGTAATATTTTCAAAGGTTTGATGGTCAATCTCTAGGCATTTTCGCCTATTATACAATTAGTTGAGGGTAAGACGGTGGGTTCAAGTCCCATTGTATCTTGAGGATAAGTTATTGGGTTTAAGTCTTAGTGCACCATGATGATAAGATGCTGGGTTCGAGTACCAACACATTATGGCCTCACATATCTTTATGTGGGTAAGGCATTGGGTTTGAGTTCCAATCCACCATAATGATGACTAAAGAAAAATAATATATTTTTTATGAAAAGCATAAAGCTTGTCCCACTTGATTTGCTCCATTCTTTAAGTGAATGTGGTAATGATGCATAATAAGTCTAAATAAAGACAAGTGATTGACGAATGAACATGGTCATAATTATGGTAATTCTAAATAGGAGAACAATTAGGGTTCTCAAAATAATCCTTCAAAGGCGAAGAAAATATGTATCAATGTGGTCTGTAAATACGGGACACGTTTAGATGATTATGGTCCATTTTTTGAAAATTTGACTTGTGATAAAGCATTGTAAATGCAGACTCATTCTGAAAAGTGAATGTGAAAATATATAATATCTGATACAAATTATGCATAAGAATGTGCTTATGCATGGTTGAATAAATACTATAGTTCACCTCTAAGGGAGGTTTGAGAGAAAGAAAGATAATGAATATTACCATGTGGTTACATGAATATGCCAATGGTCGCGTACATATGGTAAATTTTGTCATGCCTTATAAAAGTTATTAAAGGCAAAATTAAAGCAAGAAATGATTTTGACCATGATAATTAATATGATATGATTTTCTCTGTGAAGGAAACATTCACCATATGGATGATGTGACAAAAACTCTTGTAGCACAAAATCTATTAAGAGCTCTAGAAGAACTTATTTGTTATTACTCAGATGAATAAATTATTCATTAAATTGATATTTTAGTAAGTCTCAAAAGAAACTTTTTGAGTTTCAAATATATATTAGCCAAAATAGCTAGCATATTGAGACTATAAATAAAGGGAAGATTGAAAATCTTTCTATTACTATAATCATACCAGGGGAATATGAAAGATTATCCGACTTTTTTTTTATTTGTACTACACAAGTATAAGCAAGATGATGGAATTACATGTCACAAGTAAACTAGAGGTTTGCTGAAACAAATATTAGTTAGCATGAACGATTGGTCATCCCAGTTCAATTATGATGCAAAATTTAATTGAGAATTCACATTGGCATATATTGAAGAAATAGAAGATTATTCAAGTATTTTCTTGTTCTGCTTATTCTCATGATATACTAGTTTAAGGTTGGGATTGAAACCCTTGATTTCTGGAACGAATAAAAGATGATATATATATATAAGCCTAGTTACCCGCCATGAACCATTTACTATTATATGACTTTCATTGAGGCATCTGTTGTATGGTCACATGTGCATTTGTTATCTGCTTTCAACTTGGCTTTTTCAAGGTTGCTTGCTCAAATTATTAGAGCACAACTCCAGAAAGTAAATTATCATGATTTATCTTGATAATGCTAGTTAAAATCCAAGTTGGTTTAGCAGAAATTGTATGCATCCAATTATAGCTAAATCATTGGTTATGAGAACAAAACTCACAAATTTTTTTTTGATATGAGATGTGTTATTTAATATACAACAATACTGTATAAGCCAAAAAAATGATTTCGGTTTTATACAATTAGATTAGTAGAAAAATGGGATTAATCATTTAGTCAATATCAATATTCAAGGACGGATCGGGTATTTTATGATAAGTACTTTAATATATAACATTAAAGAAGAAAACTTGAGATAATAATGGAGCAATAAAGACTTAGAAATATAAAGGAGAGCAATAAATGATAATAAATGACTTTCAAATAGTAAATGAGACAAAGATAACCCGACAAGGATGAGATCCCAAGATATGTTTTCTGACAATGATGGATAATTATAAGCAATCGTGTATTCCAATCCTTCTTGTATCTGGAGAGAGGAATAAAGAAGGAAAGTATAACATCAAGATTTGTTTCTATTCAATAAAGTAAGAATCTTTTATAGGGAATGTTGATGAAATTCTTTTCAAAAGGTCCAATCCCCTTTCTGATCTACATCTCTTCATATCTATAAGGGCACATGGGCTATCAAACCCTAAATAATATAACATAAGAGAATATCCATAAAATATTCTATAGGGAATCTAAATTCCAAGGCTGGCCATCACTTCGTGCTGAGAATAGATGCTCGTCCTCATCCTTGCCTTCTGCTAAGCCAGTTCGACCTTGGCATCGCTTCCTCCTTCAACCTTGACCTCGACCTTTCGAAGTCATCATGACAAATCATCACCATCATATGCTTTATCACAGTTGAGTGTGTCCACTATATCAAATAAAGTTTTTACCCATAAAAGCACGTGTAACAATCCGGCCGGTCGTTTTGAGTATTACAGCCCCGTCTCCCTATTTACTGCTCAAATTGTACTTTACAATTATTGTATGAATTACCGGGGTAATTGGTTCGGGTCCGGTGAGGTTTTGGAATGAATTAGAACACTTAGTTTCAAGGTTTAAATCTTAAGTTAAAATAGTGACCAGATGTCGACTTATGTGTAAACGACTTTGGAATGGAGTTTTGATAATTCCAATAGCCCCGTATGATGATTTTGGACTTAGGAGCGTATCCGAAAAAATCTTTGGAGGTACGTAGTGGAATTTGGCTTGAAATGCCGAAAGTTGAATTTTGGGAAGTTTGACCGGGGGGTTGAGGGGTTGACTTTTTGATGTCGAGGTCAGAATCCGATTCTGAAAATTTGAATACCTCTATTATTTCATTTATGACTTGTGTGCAAAATTTAAGGTCAATCGGACGTGATTGGTAGGTTTCAGAGTCGTTTGTAGAAATTAGAAATTTCAAAGTTCATTAGGCTTGAATTGGGGTGTAATTCATGGTTTTAGCGTTGTTTTATGTGATTTGAGGGTTCGACTAAGTTCATATGATGTTTTAAGACTTGTTGGTATATTTGGTTGAGGTCCCAAGGGGCTCGGGTGAGTTTCGAATGGTTAACGGGTTGGATTTTGGACTTGGAACTCTGCTGGAATATTTTTGATGCACCATCTGGATTCCTTCATCGCATTTACGAAGAGGAACTGAGAGGCTGACAATATTTGCTCTTCATGTTCGCGAAGAGAAGAACGCGTTCGCGAAGGGTGAACTGGGTGTGCATCGCGAACGCGAGAGGTGTTACGCGTTCGCGAAAAAGAGAGGAAGCAGTTGAGGACCCCAGGCAATTGGTCTACGCGTTCGCGTAGGGGGTGTCGCGTTCGCGAATTGAGGGGGAATGAAACATCGCATTCGCAATGGGTTGAATGCATTTGCATAGAAGGAATTGAGGCAGAGGCATTTTGTGCTTCACAAACGCAAGGGTGATGTGCATTTGCGAAGAAGAAAAGCCTGGGCAGTGAGTTTAAGTTTTGAAAATTGGACTTCGTCCCATTTTCAGGTTTTGACGATTTGGATCTCGGATTGAGCTGAGTTTTGGGTGATTTTCAGAGAAAACAACGGGGTAAGTGTTCTTAACTCAATATTGGTTAAATTACCCTAATCCATGGTTGTTTTTATCATTTAATTGGCGAATTAAGTTGGAAAAATTTAAAAACTCTCTTAGTTTAAATTGAAGATTTGAGGGTCGAGTTGGGGTCGGATTTTGATAAAATTGGTATGGTTACACTCGTGGTTGAATGGACTTTCAGATTTTATAAATTTTGTCGAGTTCCGAGACGTGGCCCCCACAGGCAATTTTTGAGCTAAAATTCGAATTTTTATGGAAAATTAGCATTTTCTTATGAGGTTAATTCCAGTAATTTTTTTTTGACTGAAATGAATTATTTGTGACTAGATTTGAGGCATTCTGAGGCCGATTTGCGAGGCAAAGGCATAGCAGAGTAAAGAATTTTACGCTCTAAGGTAAGTAACACTTCTAAACTTGGTTATGAGGGTATGAATCCCCGAATTTGGTATGATATGAATTGTTTGGAGGCGACAGACACGATAGGTGACAAACATGTAGACGTGCACCATAGAAAGTGTGTCCTTAATAAATCCTGTGAAGAAGAAAAATTAAAAAATCATGTTATTATCTGAACATGTGGCACGTGTTAGAGGAATTTAGCTGAGGCTAGTAATAAAGATCATGTTTAGGCTATGTGCTGATATTTTAGGACCCATAGGGTCGTGATGTTGTTGAATTAATTATTCTAAAATATACATTTCACACTGAGTAATAATTGTCCAGTGTAAGGATATTTATGGGATTGAGCTGCACAACGCAGCAGACCATTTGGCTTTATATATGTTACTATTTTAGGGATCGGGGTTGCTCGCCTGCAGCAGGCCTTATAGGCTTTACTATTTTATGGATCGGGGCTGCCCGCCTGCAGCAGGCCTTATAGGCTTTACTATTTTATGGATCGGGGCTACCCGCCTGCAGCAGGCCTCATTGGCTTTATTATTATACGGATCGGGACTGCCCGCTTGCAGTAGGCCATATTGGCTTTATATTACGCTTGGGCTGAAGGAGCCCCTCCGAGAGTCTGCACATACCCCCAGTGAGCGCGGTTGACTTATAGTGCTTGGGCTGAAGGAGCCCCTCCGGAGTCTGTATACCCCCAGTGAGCGTAGATGATTATATATATTCGGGATGAATTTCCCAGGGCATGGACTTGCTTTACTTACTGCTTATATATACGTTTGGGATGGATTTTTCCAGGGCATGGACTGGCCTTACTTATTTATATTGTAATGAATTACCTGGATATGGATCTTGTCAGTATCATTTGCATTTGGGGATAAATTATCCCAGGGCAGGATTGGCCTTATACGGTACTGAATGACTGACTGTCAGTCGATGTGTATATATATACGGGTTGAAACACCCCGGGGCTGGACTAGCCATAAACTGTACCGAGTGACCGAATAATTGGTAACCAATATCTACAAGAGGTCTTGCTACTGAGATGTCATATTCCTTATATCATGCAATATTGATCTATTGCACTTGTACTGAGTTTATCTGTTGAACTTGAAAGCATGTCTACATTTCTGTACCATTATTTTTACTGGACTGTACCTGCAGAGCTCATCATTTCTTTCAGCCCAGAGGTTAGTCTTGTTACTTATTGAGTTAGTTGTACTCATACTACACTCTACACCTCGTGTGCATACCCAGGTGCTTTCGGACACGGAGATTGTTAGATTTCAGAGTATTATCAGTTGAAGACTATCAAGGTAGCTGCTTGGTGTCCGCTGACCTTGTGTCTCTTTCCTTCAGTTATTGTACTGTTCTATACTTTCAGGCAGTGGTTTTTATCAGTCAAACATTGTATTCATATTAGATGCTCATGTACTTAGTGACACCGGGTTTTGGGAGTGATATATTTGAATTTTTGAGATTTCTTCGATGAATTTAATTATTTTGTTTTCAAATTTAAAAGAAATGGTGGTTTATTGGAATTTTTGGCTTGCCTAGTATTGAGATAGACGTCATCACGACAAGTGAGATTTTTGGTCGTGACAGCACGTGTACGTATCTAGCCAACAAGTTCTGATAAACTCTACGTATCATAATTGGTTCAGAGTCAATAACCAAATAATTTCCATCTAGAAATATGGATGTGCAATATGATTTAATTGTTCTATCACAATGCACAAAGATGGGTTCTCAAGAAAGGTTGGGGATATATTGGTGATCCCAACATTAGAGGGAGAAAATGCGCAGCTGAAAAGGTAATACATGAAATGAATTAAATGAGTATATCTAGATCCTCGTACAAGAAAATATAAACTTGAAGTTCAAGTAATAATTTAATTGCAATATATTGCTAGGCACATTTGCTGAACCAAAGCTAAATGTTATATTCCAGCTGCTAATTCTTCAACTAGAATAAAGTTCATGATGGACAGAGTCTATGGCACGCATAAAGCGTAATAGGCTCATCGGTTCCAAAGATAAAACTCCTTGAAGAAGGAGAGAATGTAATGACCCGACCGGTCATTTTAAGATCTAGCGCGTCGTTCGACGGTTTAAGGCCTTGAGTAACTTCACTTCATGTATTATGACTTGTACGCATAGTTGCAATTGAATTTCGGGAATTTCGGAGTTGATTCGGATGGAAAATACTCATTTCGGAAGCTTTAAGTTGGAAGAGTTTACTAAGGTTTGAATTTTGAGTAAAACAATCTTGGAATCAGGATTTGAAGGTTCCAATAGGTTCGTATGATTATTTTAGACTTGGGCGTATGTTTGGGTTGAGTATCGGGTCGCCCAAGGAGCATTTCGGCGCTTATTGTGGAAAGTTAACATTTTGAAGGTTTTAGAGTTTCCTAAGTTTGATTTGAAGTGAACTTTGGTGTTATCGATGTTCGTTTGGGGTTCCGAGCCTGGGAATAGGTTCGTATCGGGATTTGTGACTTGTACGCAAAATTTGACATCATTCCAGGATGTTTAAGTATGAATCAGACACGTTCATTAAAGTTTGAATGTAGGAAAGTTGAAAAGAGGTTTCGATCATAGATTCTTAGTTTTAATGTTGTTTGGTGTGATTCGAGGCCTCGAGCAAGTTTGTGTCATGTATTGGGACTTGTTGGTGTGATTGGATGGGATTTCGGGGGCCGGGTGTGTTTTGGAGGGGCAACGGGTCATTTCGCCATGTTGACCTGCTGTTTTCTGAGGTCTGTTGCGTCCTTCTTCGTGTTCGCAAGGAAAGGACCGCGTTCGAAGATCTGTGGGGGTGTTTGGCCATTTTCTCATCGCGTTCATGATTAGGGGCGCACGTTCCCAAAGCCTTGGAGGAGGCAATGTTTCGCGATCGCGAGTGGGATTACGCGATCGCATAGAAGGCAGGCAGGTGGTGCGCACAAGGAAATTGTTCTATGCGTTTGCTTTTCTAGAGTCGCGTTTGAGTAGGGGCGGAGGAGTTGGTCACCGTGTTCACGACCAGTGCATCGTGTTCGCAAAAGAGTGTTTTGGAGTTGGAGCAGGATGCTCTTCGCGAATGCGAGGGTAAGGCCACGTTTGCGAAAAAGGTCGGGTTGGGCAGTGTCATTTTCAAAATGGGGGTTTGGCTCATTTTCACTCCATTTCTTCATGGGAGCCGACTTTGGCAGCGGCTTTGGAGCAGCATTTTCATAATCAACCAAGAGGTAAGTGATTTCTTCTCACTTTGAGTTAAATACATGAATTATACATGAATTGGAACATGGAAATTTGTGAAAATTGTGGGATTTTGGTAGAAAACTTAGAAATCATATTTTTGGATTTTGACCACGAAATTGGACATGAAATTTAGGATAAATTATATATTTGAGTTCGTGGCGTTATGGGTAAAGTTTACATTCAAGAATTTTCGAAATCCGGGCAAGTGGGCCCGAGAGTTAACTTTGTTGACTTTTTGAGCTGAGTTGAGAATCATTATATATTGATAAATTATTCGCATTGGAGTATATTTTGATTGATTTGCACCTTGTTTGACTAGTTTCGGATCGATGGGCGTTGGTTTGAGAGTTAGAGAGGCATTGGAGCCGGTCATGGAATTTCGGAGTGAGGTAAGTCTCCTGTCTAATCTTGTGAGGGGGAAACTACACTCCCTCCCTAGGCGATGTAATTGTTATGTGCTACTAGTTGTGGGAGATACGTACGCACGAGGTGACGAGAGTCCATACGTTGCTAAAGTATATTTATGTCCGGGTAGACCTAGGACTTTATCATGTAATATTTGAATTATTTGTACTCATTCTGCTGGCTTAATTAATTTAATTTATAATTGAAGTTGATTTAGAAATACACACACACACACACACACACACACACACACACACACACACACACACACACACACACACACACACACACACACTAGGCCGAGCCTTATCACCTTGAGTTGTTGGCAAGTCATTTGAGAAACGGTAAATGTTATATTCACTTTGTGCTCATGTACTGTATTGTATGCACGTGCCTCGTAATTCGCTAATTTCCATCCTTTCTTGTGGAGTGGGCCGAAAGTCTCGACAGTATAATAGATGCATCTATGGTTCGTATTGCTCGACCCTCGGCAATGTACAAATTATTCTTGATCGAGCCGAACGACCTCGGCATAATCGTGCGTTATATCGCTGGCAGTCCGAATATTCAAGAGATTATCCTTCCATTGATGCCTAGAATTTTATATGGTATTCCTTATCCGTTTGGTACTGGCACTTGATACATCTGAGCTGTTGAGATAGAATACAAGATTGAGAAATTCATACCATTAAAAGAAATTTTTAGAAGATTATGTAACTTACAGATTTACCTAATTATTGTTGTGTGCTTCATATCTGCGTATGATTTACTATATTGCTTTATTGGACCTCTAGTAAGTATCGATGTAGACCCCTCATCACTACTTCTCCGGGGTTAGGTTAGATACTTACTGGGTACGCGTTGATTTACGTACTCATGTTGCACTTCTGCATTAAATGTACAGGATCTGACAGGTTCAATTGGTGGTTATATTGGCGCGTAGGTGCAACAATTGGGGATACTTTATGATGAGCTGCATTCCAGGTCACGTAGCGCAGCCCACAGAGTCTCTATCATACTATTTACTCTATCCTATCTTATTTACATTCCGGACATATGTTTTATTATTTTGTACTCCTTAGTAAATGCTCATGCACTTGTGACATCGGTTTTTGGGATGTTCTATATGTTGGTGATATATAATTGTATTTAAAGTGTTCTATTTAAAGTGTAAGTTTCTATAATTGTAATGCATTGATTTCTTTATCTAATAAAGTTCACGATTTCAAAAATAATAAAATGCCTAATCAAGTTGGTAGTTCATTGTTGGCTTGCCTAACAGCGACGTCGGGTGCCATCATGGCCTAGAGTGAGTTTTGGATCGTGAAAACTTAGTATCAGATCCAGGTTCACTTGGGTCTCACGAGTCATGAGCAAGTCTAGTAGAGTCTTGCGTATCGGTACAGAGACGTCTGTAATTATCTTCGAGAGGCTACATGGCTGTTAGGAGCACTTCCCTTCTAGATTCCTCTTCGTGTAGTTTGATTCCATTGAAGCTTATGCCTTCATTTCCTTCCTACTCAATCTTATGCAATGTGGAGTGCTTGTTATCAATTAGGCATCGAGGAGTTGTAGTGGTACTGCAGGCGTGGTGCAGGATATTTCTCCCTGCGTATTCGGGCAGGCTATTATCGTCGCCTTGCGGGAGGGTGTTCTGTCAGCCCAGCATCTATATTTCCTATGTTTTCGAGGCTATGCACAGACTATTATGATGTTCATGAGTTGTTATCCCACCGTGTTGGTGTAATGGTGGGGTGCTTGTTTATATGTCGAGGCAATGAATGAATCGAAAGGAGGATTTCTCAGTGCATGGTTTAGAGGTTCGACATTTAATTTCAGTGAAAAAAGGCAATCAGACTATGGATATTCAGGCTTTGGTTAATGCAGTAATGAGACTTGATATTTTCGATCATGGTGGAATTCTCATTTTTGATGTGGTGTCATCGTCCTTGTTTGAATGTATTAAGGTTCACCCGCATTATGGTCTTCTTTGGTTTGCCTTCGATGCAGGGTGTTGTGAAATATTACTGGAGAAGCGGTTGTCAGAGATGATGATGTGTAGCTGTTTCAGAATCAAATCAGTGTTTCTAATGTTGATGGCTCAAGAAATATGATTTTCGAAGAGGCTTAGAGTTGGTAGCAATTTATTAGTTCAGGTGCTACAGAGATGGATTTTGATTTGAGGCAATATTTGTGTAACGAAGGAAGAGGAAGGACATGATGGGAGGTGTCTCGCGGCAGTTGAATTGCTAGCAGGTCAAGTATGAAAAGCAGAGGTCAAAAAGTTTCTTAAAAGAGATGGTTTAACTGAAGTGGGAGTGGCAGTGTAGCATATGGATTATGGGGTAGGATAGACACATGCATTGAGAAACGTTTAGAGCGATTTGGGAATTATGGTGGACAATGACTAGGTCTACGAATTTTATTTGGAATGGTGGCTACTGTGCTGAGGAAGATTGAATATGATAGAAAGAAGTTTGCTTGGAGTGTTTAGGGGTGTAAGAGCTTAATTATTGTTATGGGATATGACACGACTTCAAGTTTGGAAGGTATTGTCGGACTTTTAGTTGATGTCAATAAGGAAAGAATAGACTTGTACAGTCGGTGGACGAGCATGGGCTCAGAATGGTTTACTGATTTCGTCTTAGTAGTAGTACACAATGCAACGTTGTTGGAAGATGTCGGTATGGAATTCCACAGGTGGGCTATCTCATGTGGGCAGGTTAGCGGTTGCATGATTTTGATGAATTTTCTACGAAGAGATCTACTTATTACTCGGCAGAAGGTCGAGTATGCGATTGTGGCTGATAATTTGGAATGTTCATGAAACGCTTAACAAGGGATTTCGAGAAATTTGGCAGGTTAACGGTGTGAGATCATGGTAAATTGAGAAGGATGAATCTTTGTAGGTTCTAGATTTATGTGATTGTAGCTTAAAGTAAAGAGGGGGAGCCCACCGTCTACGATTGGATCCTGTGGTTGTCTGCTTGTGCGGTTTCTGGTTATCGGTGCATTGGGAGATTATTTATGACTAAGAAAAGAAAACATCATGGTTAATTCGAGCAAAGAACTTGATGAATGTGTGCTATATTTTGCCTTATCGACTCATGTGCAGATTTTGGGAAGACTCAGAGTTTATGCTTCTTGTGGATGTGATATACAAGGAAAAGAATTAATCTGGTTGCATTTTTGGGAGTGTTCATGTGCCAACAGAGCGATGGAGTTTGATTATATTTAGGATCAGGTCAGAGTGGGTGACTCTCAATAGTTGTTTTAATGGGTTCTGGGATGTAAGCGCGGTGTCTAAGGATTTTGGGTTCGTTGTGTGGGTAAAGACCAGGATTTTACAACAGAGTGTGAAGAATACTTGGGGAATTTTCTATGTTCTCATCAGGTATGCGGGGCAGTATTGGAGAAATGGAAGAAACAATTTCGGATTCGCGGAAGGTCCTTCAGAATGGGTGTACCACTTGGAGATGATATTGTGCGCATGAGGAGGGTATGAGATACTTCATGGGTATCGAGACGATGTGGTTCATGATTTGGGTCACTCGGGATGAGTGTTGGTTGAGTTCGTTATGTTTTGAGTAGAGCTATTATTATTTCTAAGGCAAGTCAAGAGTAAATTGGAAGAAGTTGGGTCGGTTAGTAATGGTTTGAATCAACATGATTGTGACAATGATCAGTTCCTTCGACGTGTTAGTTATACATGTGATTTGTGGTTGTACATGCGGGCTTGACAGCTACCATAATTTGATTGATTTGGGAGGTATTTGATTCAAATGGCCTTGTTATGTGTAAATGGATCACGGAAGAATTATAGCGGTTTAGACCACAACTTGAGGTTTGTATGTTCTGTGGTTTTGGGAATTTAACTGGGTGTTGCAATGGTTCTTCTGAAATAAGTTAAGTGAAATGGTTCTATCCAATGAAGTGTTTATTCTACTAGTAGTACATGGGTTATGATGAATTCTTGTACTCTTGCATTGCGGCAAGAAAGGTGCAGTGAGCAGCATGGGAATTGGAAGTTGAGGATCAAGGTTGCGGCTCGGTGTTGATAAGAATGTGACGAGTTCAGATGATCGGGGACGAATTTAGATGTTTAGAGTAAGCTAGCATTTTCTTTAGTATCCTATGAGAATGGTGTCCTATGTAAGAGGCTTTGTGTATTGATTTGTGGATTCTTAATTGTTAAGGATTGAAATCAAATATGGAGATTCTGCTAATATCGCAAATGTGAGAGTTTATGCCTGAAAGGCACTCTAGTCATTTGGTTATGGTCTGTGGGAGTTTGTTCCAGATTGGACGGCTACTCGTGCGTGTCATGAATATGGCCATTGTGGATCCGTGAAAGGTTGTTAGCCCAGTATGGTATGATTGTCGCGCCCCGTTTTGTCGCGAAAGCGGGTTTCGATGTGTGACAACTCTTTTAAATGGGTATTAAAAGAGAAGAGTCGCCACCTAACAATTTTAAGGTGTGTTAGGGCACCTACTTGTGAATAACTCTATTTGAACTAGTCTATGTTACCAAAGATCGGGAATAGGCTCAAATTACCTCAAAGAGAAGGTGTTAGGCACTCTTCGAGGTCCACAACTGTGATTCCAGACCGAATTTTACACTATGTGGATTATATGATTAATCTAGACGAGCATATAAATAAAGGAAAATATGAAAGTTGAAAGTCCTATTATAACGTAAACCAGTGTAAGAAAGAATAATTAAACTATATGAATAATTGATACAAGTTTTAAAGATGATAAAGACTACAACTGCGTTGGTTTATGCTTAACGACTAAATGCTTTAGCAAGCATATAAGGGAAAAGGGTGGGTCCTAAGTTTTTTAGCCTAAAGGATCACTCCGTGCAACATAAATAATACTTCGTAACTCTCTTTAGGTAGGAGTTGCTCATATTATTCAGCGGGCACAAACTATCATCTCCTGCTACCCGATTACTATGTTGAAGTTGTTTACTTAAAGGCGTTCTAATTTGTTTCTAAATTGTACCCTATGCGTGCACTACCCGTCCCATGCCTATGGTCCAGGATGCTTTGGACCTACTATTTAGGTGGTTCTAGACTTCACTTATTGTGCTCAAAATAATAAAACTAGCGCACATTCAAAAACATGTAGGACTACATATAGTGCAATTAAAGGCTCGAGTTAACCTCAACACATATCAACAAAGGCACGCAAACAGATTTCAGATTATGCAGTGAGGAGTCGTGAGCAGTTTAAGAATCAAGATGTATGAAAGTCATTTAAACCTATAGGCATGGCTTCTATGTGACCATATGGCTTACTAAAATCTCACGGGCAGTGCTACTACTCAGATTACAGATTATAAGTGTTATTAAAGTCTATAGACATTATCTCTAAGTGATACGCACCTGGGAAATAAAGCCATTTGAAAACTTAGAATTACTCATTTTGATCCTATTGGTATGCTTTTTAAATGATTAGCAATATCCTACAGGCAGGCTCTCTAGTAGTTGATATTCGAACACAGATTCGTCATGCTTATTCCTATATGCATATTGTCTAGGCGAACAGTGTGACAAGAACAACAAAACATTAATTTGATTAATCAATTAAGGCCCTATAGACATGGTATCTAGATAAGTATCGATGGAAGCAGATCTTAATTGCTTAACACGATCATATAGGCATGCTATCTAACAATCGCACAACAATAGCACAAGCTGAGCAAATAATCAATGATATTTGAATCCTATAGGCATGTTATCTAATAGTGTATAGAAATAAAACATATGAACAAGGGAAATACTTATATTTTTAGACATGTTTATGATGTTAGCAGGTAACACATTTAGGTTCCTATAGGCATGCTTTCTATCAGTGTATAGAAAATAGGGTATGTCAAACAAAGTAACACGTAAAGCAATTAAACCCTATAGGCGTATTTTCTATAAATTCATGTGAGAATTAAAGTGTCCTATCCCATTTTTTCACTAATTGCCCTATCTTTTTTGTTTACAAATTATTACAGGCCCAAAATAATGAATACAAGTGCGAATATTACATACTGAAAGACTACAGGCCCAATAAACAGAGCAGGCCCAAAGGAGAAATAACCCAGTACTGTCTGGGTCTTCAACAAGCTCACTTTTTGTGCGAATAGTAGACTGAGATCCAAGCACACATCAAACAGGAGAGTGTATCAATTTCATAACTCGGGGTCACACATGAACTCATACTAGGCTTAGATGGAGGACCCATTTACACGCTCAACCACATGAGTTAACAAACCATACATGACAACCAATTGACAACTCTGAAGTCTATTAACAGTAATACCTCATAGGGACACGAGTACATAAACATATCGGCACTTGTTTTTTAGAAGCTAAGGGAACAAGATTAGTCAAACAAGGGGGCTTGAACATGCCAATTAGGTGGACCAGCGAGAACCAGCTTTAACATGGCAAGTTTGACGTAGAAAACTAATACCATATTGAGCAATCATTCAACAAAGGGAATGTATAGCATGTTGAACACAGACACACATTAGGAGGACTTAAGAAGTAGGTCTATTGGGTTAACAGGGTAAACACACACACACATGCTAAGTTTCCAGAAATCAAGTTTAGCATAAGGTATTAACCAAAATTAGTCAAAAAAGATTTTAGACATATGAGCCTTAATCATAGCAGTTATTGTTAGAGGGATAGCAATTTCACATGAAGATTTCTAACGTGTGAGCCTAACATGATCACAAGCAGTACAACAACCTAATAGCATGGTCTACAACAGAGCACAATAGTGCCTAAATCCAAAGAACTCATGAAAGCATATCAACTTAAGAGGAATAGGACAGGCACGCATAATAACTCATGCCAGTTACCCATACATAAGAGAAGGAGATAACATAGAAATTTGCCCTAGAAGCAATGCTAAAGACACGGGATTTTCGAATCAAACATACATTAGAACTTAAATGGCATGGAAACATGCCTTAGCTAATCCGTACAGCCTCAGAAACTTGGCAGGTTGGATAAGAATAACTTAACAAGGTCTAAAACACAGGCATTGATTTATCACAGAGATACATGACAAGGTAGGGAACTCACATTAGTTACAAGTAGCACATTTAGGCTAATAACATGATCATGAGTTAACTCTAGAAGATTATTAAGTTGCACATAAATGATTTAACAAGAATTAGAACAGGTTCTGGGCATGATTCGACTCTTCACAAGAGTACAGAACAAGGCAAGAAGTTAAACTCAGAATAAGCAACAGTAATAAGCATTTGAACACATACAGTAGAGGAAACAGTCTTAAGAAAACAGAATTAAGGCAACAAATAGGCAAATTCGATTAGTAGAAGGTATATAGCCTCAAGAAGAGCTTCAGAACATACAATAACATGTAAGTTCATAAAAATCTCAGAAACATAGGTATGCAGAATAGGAATTCAAACGAAAATAGAATGAAGTTGCAGGGGTTATAGGTACTTATCAGTTACTAATTAACAAATGAATAAACAAAGAACAATTTCAGTAATATCTCGAACGTCAGTAGCAAACGAACAGTAGAACCCCAAAATCCCAGTGCGTTAGAGTTTCCAAGGGTTTCGGATGAACCCCGGGCAATGCTTGCTTTGAGAAAGGTTGAATAATCGAATTCCGGTAGTCTTGGCTTTTAGCCAGCCAAGAGTTTAAGTTTCAGAATAATGTAAGGCAAGAACGAGAAAGGCAGTAGTAGTTTTTTAGAGATTAGAGTCTCTCTTAAGGGGAAATTGGGGAATGGTTTATATAGTAGTCGAAATCAAGCATCTAAACAAGGAAACACAATAAATCAAACATAAATAAGGAAGGGAGAGCATGCAGAATTGTTTAAGAGACAAATTAGGAAAAGAATCAGGCAAACCCTAATTTGACCCGAATCAAAAATTGGTTAAGGATTTTTGTGAATCAGACCCATATGAACTTGTCGTGATGCATATAGATGACATATCGTCCAAATTTCGAAGGATGAAGCCGATTTCCCTTGATTTAGAGAGTGGTATTTGCCAAAAGTGAGGCAAATATGAAATGCATTAAAAAGAAATTATAAAAATAATTAATAAATAATAAAAAAATATTATTTATGCATTAAAATAATTAAAAATAATAGCTTAGTATTATAAAATATAAAAAGTGCTATTTTAGCATAAATAATATAATAAATATAATTATGTATAGAATATAGGCCGTTATTACAAAATTGTGTAAATAACTTTAGAAATGCAAATATAATTATATAAAATAAAGTAAAATATTATGAAACATATATGTGGATTGAAATAATAAATTTTTATGATCATAAAATAATTTAAAGAGATAATTAATAATTAATCAAGTAATATAGATGCAAGGAAATCAATTTTAAAGCTCTAAAAATTATGAAACATTATAGAAAATACTTGTATAATTCTTGTAAATTAAGTAATAATTCAAAATGATATTTTTAAAGTATATATACTTATTTGAAAATATGAGGGCCAAATTGGGTATCAACAGTTGCCCTTTTTACCTAGGAATGATGAAAGAGTTATCGGGTAAAGAAAATGATGACCAATTTTGTCTGAATTGAGTGAGGAATGATGTATTTTTGAATACCTGGGGATCGAACCCTGGTTCTTGAGTTACCTACATATCCCTGGTATTATGGGAATCAGGTCGTGTGTAGTTTTGGATCCAACGACGAACAAAACCGATGGAGTTATTATAAGAGAGTAGTGTCGCAGGTCACGGATAATTTTAGGTGGAGTTATGGATGAAATTTTGAATGTTATGGATATATAAGGCGAGTATTTGAGCAGTTATGGGACAAAGGGGAATCAATTATTGGCTGCCGGTTATGTTTGAGATTGTCAGGGATGTGAACGTTGTAAACGAAAACCGGAGCGAATATTGCTCCTGTTTGTAGAACGGTTACCTTCCGAGTTACCTGCAAAAACTTAAAACACGATGCACGCAAATATACATAGGTTATTGCAAAAATTTAAACATGATATGAATTCCCTTCGGACCATGAGGGTTGTCTTCAGACGATGAGGATGATGTCTTTACACCATGACGTCCTGGTCCATGAAGTGTATGATAAGGGATTCGTAGGTAATGAAATGGTGTCCTTGGGCTATGAGGATGATGCCTCTGGACTATGACGCCTTTGAATGATGATGTGCAGTTTCGAGAGATCCTCAGGCCATAGAATGGTGTATTTAGCCTATGAGGATGGTGCCTTTGGACTATGATGCCTTCAGACAATGTGGCAATGTTTCAGCCCATGAAATGCAAAGATGTGGCGATATTGATTGTTTGATATAGAAAACAGGTGATGCTTAGTCATATGCGAGGACGAGACAAGACAAGGCTTAGACTTGTATGAGAGGAGGGCAGTGCTTAGCCCTATGCGAAGAAGGGAGACAGTGCTTAGTCTTATGCAGTGTAGTGGAGACAGTGTTTATTCTCGTGCAAGGGAAGACAATGCTTAGCCTCATGCAATAATGGAGGCAGTGCTTAGCCTCATGCAAGGAATGGAGACAACGTTTAGTCTCATGCAAAGAAAGGCAGCGCTTAGCCTTATGTAATAATAGAGACAATGCTTAGCCTCATGCAAAGAATGAAGACAGTGCTTAGTCTCATGCAAGGAAAGGAAGTGCTTAGTCTTATGCAATAATGGAGGAAATTCTTAGCCTCGTGCAAGGAATGGAGACAGTGTTTAGTTTCTGGCAAGGAAAGGCAATGTATAGCCTTATGCAATAATAGAGACAGTGCTTAGTCTCATGCAAAGAAAGGCAGTACTTAGCCTTATGCAATGTGGAGACAGTGTTTAGTCTCATGCAAAGGAAGGCAGTGCTTAGCCTTATGTAATGTGGAGACAATGTTTAGTCTCATGTAAAGAAAGGCAGTGCTTAGCCTTATGAAATTATGAGGGAAATGCCTAGCCCTATGCAAGGAAAGAAATGACTAACTGCGAGAGCGTAAAGAATTTCTTAGCTTGATGTATTTGAGTTTGGCGATTCTTGTTAGTATGAAGATACCAACCTTGTGGTGTGTATGTATTTGCAGGCGTTCCTGTTATGTTCATTGTGCCTGCACCAAAGAAAAAATTGTGAGTTCTGCGGCCGGGGAGGGGGGGAGGGGAGGTTGGTTCATGCTCTTGATTCCTTGCTTCGCTTTTGCTTTTGTCTGGAGGCCTTGCTTGAGTCATCTCGGGTAACGTCTGGCTGCTGTAGAAACAAAACTTTTGAAAAACATGCATTTGATAAATTATTTATGTAGTTGTTTGAAATATGTGATAATGTACGAGATCAACTAATTTTGATGAACTGGTGACTGTGACACATTTTAAGACGTTGCAACCTCCTTGCTTCGGAATTTTGAGGATCCTCCTCAAAATTCTACCCCAATTTAAATGCATACTTCTGGCAACACATTCCTTGGTGATTCCAAACATGATGAGATTGGGAAAACTCGAGACCTTGCCCCAATTTCTGAACATAGGGAAAATGAATATTTTATTATGATCTGAATGAACCCACAGGGCTGCCTACGTATCCCCTCTTAAATGGGAATCATGTCAAGCGTAGTTCAGTTACATCAAATAGAAAGTGCAAACATAATGTTAAACATAGTCTCTCTTGGCTGTGTCCTAATTGATAGGTTTTGGCCAAATCTCTCCATCCATCTCTCCAAGTATAAGTGCCCATCTTATCAAAACCCAGTGCACCATGTAAGGGCCCTGCCAGTTATGTGAGAATTTCCCCTTCGCTTCATCCTAATATAGGAAGATTCACTTTAGTACCAACTGCCCCGGCGTGAATTGCCTCGACTTGACTTTTTTGTTGAAAGCTCTTGCCATTCTATTCTGGTAGAGTTGACCGTGACATACCGCATTCATTCTTTTTCCATCAATGAGAGCTAGTTTTTCATACCGGCTTTGTACCCATTCTGCATCGTTGAGCTCAGCTTCTTGTATGATTCTTAAAGAAGGAATTTCTACTTCGGCGGGAATAACGACTTCAGTACCATAAATCAGTAGATAAGGAGTTTCCCTAGTTGATGTATGAACTGTGGTACGATACCCGAGTAAAGAAAATGGTAGCTTCTCGTGCCATTGTTTGTAATTGTCTACCATTTCCCTCAATATCTTCTTGATATTCTTGTTGGCGTCTTCTACGGCTCCATTCATTTGCGGCATGTATGCTGTAGAGTTTCGATGCTTGATCTTGAATGTTTCACATATGGCTTTCATCAAATCGCTGTTCAGGTTATTGTCAGTAATGATTGACTCTGGTACCCCAAATCGACAAATGATGCGGTCCCGAACAAAATCTACTACAACCTTCTTAGTTACTGTAAGATGCGGCTTCAACCCATTTTGTGAAGTAGTCTATGGCCACCAGAATGAACCTATGTCCGTTTGAAGCATCAGGTTTGATTGGTCCGATGACATCCATACCCCAAGCGGAGAAAGGCCAGGGTGAACTTATTGCATTAAGTTCGTTGGGTGGTACCTGTATCATGTCAGCATGTATCTGGCATTGGTGACACTTTTGAACGTACTTGATGCAGTCCATTTCCATAGTCATCCAGAAATACCCTGCTCTTAATATCTTCTTGTCCAAAATGAAACCATTCATGTGGGGTCCACAGGTTCTGGCATGTATTTCCTCGAGCAATCTGGATACCTTCTTAGCATCGACACACCGCAGTAATCCCAGGTCAGAAGTCCTTCTATATAGAATTCCTCCACTTTGAAAGAAATGATTGGCTAATCTGCGAAGCGTGCTCTTTTGAGTATGGGTAGAACTCTCTGGGTATTTTCCCTTTTCAAAATACTCCTTGATGTCGTGGTACCACGGATTTCCGTCAATCTCTTCTTAAACATGAGCACAACAAGTTGGCTGCTTATGAATTCCTATTGGGATAAGATCGATGAAATTCTTGTCTGGGTGTTGTATCATGGAAGACAAAGTGGTTAGTGCATCTGCGAACTCATTCTGAATCCTTGAAACATGTTTGAACTCTATCTTTGTGAACCTCTTGATCAGATCTTGTACACAGTGCAAATATGGCAATATTTTAGTGTTCTTCACAGCCCATTCCCCTAGAACCTGGCGCACTAAAAGATCTGAATCTCTGATTACCAGCAGCTCCTGAATGTTCATGTCAATAGCCAATCTGAGTCCCAGGATGCAGGCCTCATATTCCACCATATTGTTGGTGCATAGAAATCTGAGTTTTGCGGACACCGGATAGTGTTGACCGATTTATGATACTAAGACAGCTCTGATACCTACTCTTTTGATGTTTGTTGCTCCGTTGAAGAACATTCTCTAACCGTCGTATGCCTCGGTAATATCTTCTCCTACAAATAATACCTCCTTATCAGGAAAATACATTTTTAATGGTTCGTATTCTCCATCTACGAGATTTTCTGCCAAGTGATCTGCCAATGCTTGCCCTTTGACTGCCTTCTGAGTTACATAGATGATGTCGAACTCACTCAATAATATTTTCCACTTCACTAACTTACCCGTAGGCATGGATATCTGAAAGATATATTTTAGCGGATCTATTCTTGATATGAGATATGTAGTGTATGCACAAAAATAATATCTCAACTTCTGAGCTATCCATGTCAAAGCACAATAGGTGCGTTCCAGCAAAGAGTACCGAGCCTCATAAGGCGTGAACTTCTTGCTCAGATAATATATCGCCTGCTCCTTCCTTCCGGTTTCATCATGTTGTCCTAGAACACAACCAAAAGCCCCATCTAACATGAACAAATAAAGCAGTAGAGGTCTTCCTGGTTCTGGTGGAACCAATACGGGCAGTTTGGATAAATACTCCTTGATTTTGTCGAAGGCCATTCTTCAGTTCATCTTTATGCAGCATCTTTTCTCAGCATTCTGAAGATTGGTTCACATATCACCGTTGATTGTGCTATAAAACGGCTGATATAATTGAGGTGCCCTAGAAAACTCATCACATCTTTCTTATTCTTTGGATGCGACAAGTTCTGGATAGCTTTGATCTTTGATGGGTCTAACTCAATACCCAGGCGACTGACGATAAAACCTAACAACTTTCCAGCAAGGACCCCGAAAGCACATTTTGCAGGATTCAACTTCAAATTGTATTTTTGAAGCCGATCAAAAAATTTCTTCAGGTCTGCTATGTGATCTGAACTCCTTTTAGATTTGATGATAACATCATCCACATACACCTCTACTTCTTTGTGTATCATGTTATGGAAAATAGTCGTCATGTAGGTGGCCTTAGCATTCTTCAGACCAAACGGCATCATTTTGTAGCAGTATATTCCCTATGGTGTGATAAAGGTTGTCTTTTCGGCATCTTTTTCATCCATCTAGATCTGATGGTATCCTTCGAAGAAATACACAAAGGATTGGAATTCATGCTTGGCACAATTGTCAGTTAGTATGTGTATGTTGGGCAGCGGAAAATCATTCTTAGGGCTTGCTCTGTTCAAATCTCGGTAATCGACACATACTCTAACTTTCCTATCTTTCTTCAGAACTGGCACAATGTTGTAACCAGGTCGGGTATTTGACCACTCGGAGAATCTTGGCTTTGATTTGCTTGGTGACCTCCTCTTTTATCTTCAAACTCATATCTGGCTTGAACTTTCTGAGCTTCTGCTTCACCGGTGGACATATGGGATTGGTGGATAGCTTGTGATCTACTATAGATATGCTTAAACCAGTCATATCATCGTAGGACCATGCAAAAATGTCTTCATACTCCTTTAGGAATCTAATATACTCTTCTTTCTCCAACGGTGATAGATGAATTCTTATACGCGTTTCCTTGACCGTTTCGGAATCCCCTAAGTTAACGGCCTCAGTTTGCTACAAATTAGACTTTGGTTTGTTTTCAAAATCCTCTACCTCTTTGATAATTTCCTTAAGTATTATATCATCTTCCAGATCCTCTGAATCATTGTCCTTATGTTGCGTTGTCTCATTACATGTCACAGTCATAGGTTCATCGGGATATGTAATAATTATGCTTTAAAGAAATGCAGAAAGATAATAATAAATATAAAAAGCAGTAATGCATTAATAAAACTTTTCAAAACAAAATACTGAAACATGTCTCAAATGCTCAAAACTAATTGAAAATAATTCATGCTAATTTGCCAGGCCACCCAGGAACTCAACGGGCCCGGGATGGTGCAGCGGTCTAGTTCTTGAGAACAACTCCTTCTTCCACGGTCTGAATAGTAAGGTCTTCCTACTCCTCATCCTCAACAATTGCATTGCAGTCTATGTCTTCTTCATCTAGAAAAAACTTCCTCATGCTAGCCAAAGCCTCATCTTCCTCAGATCCCCACATCATATCAGCCTGATGGAATGTCTGGTGCAAAGGTGGTACAGGTTGTTCCAGTGGATAATAAGGAGCACGCCATGGTGGTGACCAATCCTCATATTCTTGCCATATGTATTCATATCCGAGTTCAAAAGTCGTGCCATGGTACTGTGGTTGTACAGATTTGGTGATCCTCTGAAGCTTTTTGCCGAGACCCTTGCTTGGTTTATATCCATGGCAATATGCTTTCTATCTTGTTGCTCCACCATCGATCTTTTTCGATTGCGTTAACCCGTTCAATGCGATGGTATGTTTCTCCACCCAGCTTTCTTCTATTTTCAATGACCGGAATAGTTTGGTTGGTGTAGATGGGGTTGCTTCCATTTCCATGGATGATCTCCTCCTGATGATTCCACTCAAATTTCACAACCTGGTGTAGAGTTGAAGCTACTGCCCCGGCGGCATGTATCCATGGTCGTCCCAATAATAGATTGTAAGTAGCAGATATATCTAGCACTTGGAACTCGACATCAAACCAAGTTGGACCCATATGTAGACTGAGGTTGATTTCTCCAATGGTGGCTCTCTGAGATCCATCGAACGCTTTCACACTCATGCTTCCCATTCATATCTCGTGCATGCCTTTACCTAGTCTCTTTAGAATGGTCAGTGGACATATGTTAAGACTCGAACTTCCATCTATCAAGACCCTGATGATGAACTTACCTTCAATTTGCACCATGATGTGCAACACCTTGTTGTGACTCAGTCCTTCTGGTGGTAATTTATCTTCGTGGAAAGTGATTTTGTGGCTTTCCAATACATGTCCGACCATGTTATTCATCTCTCCACTGGTGATGTCGGTGGGTACATAAGCTTCACTTAACACCTTTATCAAAGCATTCATGTGCGCGTCTGAGTTTTGCAGCAGTGATAAGATGGATATCTGAACAGGAGTTTTGTTCAAGTGGTCAACAATAGAGTACTCCCTTGCTTGTATCTTCCTCTAAAGATCATCAGTGCCAGTCTCGACAACAGGCAACTTAGGTGAAACTTCCTTGCTTGTTCCTCCCATATTCTCAGGTGTATAAACTCTTCTGGATCTAGTCATACCTTGCGCAGCTCCTGTTTCCTCCATTTTTGCTTTTCCCTTTCTTCTTGCTTCCGCAACGTAATTCCACAAGACGACATCAAACTAGTAAGATGGTGTGGGAGCTACTATTACAGTGAAGGACATAGTTACCTCAACTTCAAATAGCGCTTGGGTTTGTACCACAACTGGCGTGAGGGTGACCGGAGATGTTTTAGAAGCGTCTCCCTCTCGAATGAGTCCAATGGACCCCTCTTGATCCCATTCTTCGTCAGTTTCTATCATATTCACTTCCTCTTCTCTGTGATCCGGGAGAGGGTTGTTACAAACATTTGGTGCAGCTTCTTTTGCCTGTATGACCTTAGTGTCGATCAATATCTGGATCTTGTATTTTAACGAACGACACTCCTCAATAGTATGACCCTTCATGCCTGAATGATAAGCACATATTTTGTTGGGGTTGATCCATTGGGAGGGATTTTCCACAGCAACAACAGGAATATGAGTAACATAACCAGCGGCCTTTAGTCTCTCATACAATTGGTCTATGGGTTCAGCAGTTGGAGTGTATTGTCTAGGAGGTCTGCGGTCAAAATTTGGACGTGACTTCATGTAGTTTTGGCGGGCGGGTGGAGGTGAATGGTAATATATAGGTTGAGTATTATAGGTACGGTAGGTGGCGGCATGATGTTGGTATCTTGGGGATGAGGGTTGATATATAGGTGGAGGCACTTGGTATGTGATGGGAGACTTAGGGCCCTGGGCTATCATCACAGCACCCACTTATTTCTTCTTCGAAATGCCTCCTGATTGCAAAGCTTTATTCGTGGCCTGCAGTGCCTCATAATTAGTCACCATTCCATTCTTAATTCCTTATTCTATTCTTTATCCAAGCTTGATGATGTCGGAGAACTTGTGATTTTCAATGACCATCAACCTTTTGTAATACTGCGGATCCTGAGCTCTAACAAAGAACTTGTTCATTTTGTTCTTCTTCAAGTGCTGGCCTTACCTTTTCGGCCTCTGATCTCCAATGAATGGCATACTCGCAGAAGGTTTCTGTCGGCTTCTTCTTGAGGTTTTGAATGTAGAAAACGTCTAGCGCATTTTTCGTGTTGAACCTGAATATATCCATGAAATTTGACACGATACTTTCCCAACTAACCCACTTCTTTGGGTTTTGATTGATATACCAAGACAAAACGTCTCCTGTAAGGCTTCGCATGAACAATTTCATGAGGATTTGTTCATTCTTGCCCACTTCTTCAAGCTTGTCACAGTATGTTCTTAGATGCACCTCCGGGTCACCAGTACTATCGAATATTTCGAACTTGGGAGGTTTGTAACCCTCCGGCAGTTCCACATCCGGCTTGATACATAGGTCCTCATAATTTAGACCTTCAACGCCTTTACCACCTTCAACACTTTGAACTCTACCAGTGAGCTTCTTGAGTTCCTACGCCATATTTTTAATGATTAGGTCCTTCTCAGTCAATTCGGGTATGTATAGGCTTTGCTGCTGGGTGTGGGGTAAGCTTTCCACATATATCGGATTTCTTTGATGGATTCCTGGATCTTGGGTATATAGGTGGTCATTGTTCGAGTTTTGGGGATCGGGAGTAGGTTGTGGTGCATTTTGGGGAGTGTAATAAGTAGTGGTTTGCGGGTATTAAGTGGTATCTAAAGTTTCAATGTTTTCCTCCAAAGTAGCATTGTCTTTCCTGATACCACTTAAATTATCCTTTTTCCCTTTTCCTTTGCCTTTGCCTTTGCCTTTGGGGTCGCTTGGTGGAGGAGGAGGGGGAGGACCTCTGGATCTAATGTGGTATGCTGATGATGCCAGTATACACGAACCAACGTTTGGGAATGGGAATAATCAAAAAGAAAAAAAAAAAGCAAAAGGTAATCAAGTTAGTAAGGTGAAATAAAAGAATTGTTCGCAGTATTTAAACATGTTTCATAAAGTCATGCAATAATTCGTGTCCTAATTTTGGGGACCTCATTGTGCCTGAGGTAGGCCTAAACGACACATAGACTTGGAGAAAATTGATGCCAGCATTTGCTTTATTTCATTAATGCGAAAATGAGTCAAATCAAACTTTTACTAACTCGACTATAAAAATAAAGTTACTAATGGTATTTAGCCTTATTACATTGAAATCTAAATCTAAGCTAGAAGGCGGTAAAGAACATCATCTCTTAGTCTACGTGGTCCATGAAGGATCTTATCCATGCTTGGATCTTTTGACCCCATCAATCAGGTTCCCCAGATCGCGCATATCCAACAGTAAGTAAGCTTTTGCTAGATGTCATCTTTCACTGTTATCCATGCATTGGCAATCCGAGAGTCTTTTTCTCATCTTCCTTTCTAGCTCCATCAATCCTTGTTCCAGGTATTCCAATTTTTTTTGTTTACTTAGTGGCAATCTCCTTCCATTACTTTATCACCTCCACATTCACTTTGTGTTGTTCCAGATGTTTAGCTTCAGACTCGAACACACTTTTGCGTTGCCTCTTATACTTAACATATGCCTCATCCACTTCATCTATGATTTTGTCCTTCAGATTGACACCTGGCTTGACGTCCCCCTCTACGTCGTCTTCCAACCATGACAGATAGTAGTACATATGATCGGCGTGATACCTATCTGGCTCAATGATTTCTCCTTCCACAATGATCTTTTGGTTCCACATGTGTTGCGCCTCGTACTTAAACAGAATGACATCTCCTTTGAAATCTACCTTGTACTGGACCATGTTGGAAACCCGAGGTATGACTTGTTTCTTCCAAGCTTGTCGCATTACCCTTATAAGGATAGATTCCTCGCAACCCGATCAGTACCAAATGAGTATTCCCTCTTGACCTGATAATGAACTCACTACTAGGAAACTATTCACACATCCAATGCACCTGTTCGTCTGTCAGATTAATGAAGAAACACACCCAACTTACAGCATTTCCAGGTTGTGCAAACCAGTCTGGAATAAACGTCATTTTCTTTGGATGATTATTGGCTATGTCTTCATTTAGTGGCCTTCGTAGAAGCTCTTGATGGTATTCTCCTCTCTAAAAGTGTTCTGGCAGCCTGACTTGTAGCAATATATTACAAACCTCAAAGTGTCCAAATCCTTGCTTGCACTGATTTAGATCCTGGTACATATCAGCTAAGATCATAGGGATGATGGTATAAGTTTGTCCCTCGATGCCATCCATCAAGGTCCTGGTGACCATGGCTAAGCGAGTATGAATCCTTCCCCCTTTCATTGGAAATATCAATAGCCCCAAGAAGCAAACGACGAACACATAAACCCGGTGGTGCACCCATCCTAATGAAGTAATGGCTAGTTCGTCATGGTGAAGACGATACAACTTGCTATGCCCATAACGCTCGTAAAGAAATTCAAAAGTGATGTATGATTTCTTTAGACATAGCAGCTCATCATTCTTTTTAAAACCCAACATTTTCAGAAAACCGCGGGGAGTGCAATTTTCTGGTACCAGCAATCCCGGACTATACCATGAAAACTTGGCAAAGCCTCCTATTTCTTCTAGGAGAAGAATCATTTCTATATTGCCAAATCAGAAAATAACTTTTTTCTCATCCCAGAACATGGTAGCGGTCTCAATCAATTCCCTATTTGGTCGAATGTTTAGCAGGGATGGCAAGTCACCAAGTACTCTTCTCACATGATTTTTGTCACAAGGCACAAGGTCTTTCCACCAATCAAGTAGCAAAGGTGGGATGTTTTGGACCATACTGAACTTGTGGATTTCATGCTTCATTTTCTGCAAACAAACAAAAGTTAGCGCTTTTCCCCTCCAGATTTGACTACTTGCGCAATAATGATCAACATGCTGGTACATTTTCTCCTAGTAATGTACATAATATGATAGTGTCATTGGGATTGTGGAAATCTCGTCGGAATTTGGACAAGGTTCAGCTTAGCGGGTTGTTATATTAATAATGCTTCAGCCCGAACTAAGTTTAGCATGATGCATGTACATTTCAAGTTGGAGTAGGGTTTCTAGAATGGTCTAGACTAGTACTACCAAGTGGACAACTTGAGAGAAAAAAGTACGGGACCGTCGATTGCACCGCTGATCGACTAATCTACCGCAAATAAGCCTTTCCAATTTAAAGGGTAATTTCCAAAAAAGCGCGGACACTCATCAAGCACTGCTATGTTGATAATTGGCACGAGTAGAGTATGATGTGGAGCATGCTTTTTGCAGAAATAATAACACATTGCCAAATATTTGCGTGTAAAAAGCAGTAAATAAAATAGCAAAATTAAAAATGAAAAGAAGAGAAAAGAAAAGAAAGACACAAGAAAGAAGTCAGTTTGGCTCATGAAAATGTGCGATAACGTAACGAAGCAAGTAAGGAAATGGAGATAATGTAGCAATCAAGATGAAAAGAAGTGGAGTGCGGTCATACATGTTATATCAAACAAAGGGGAATAAGGAAACGGATGTGCATGTCATAGCAAATTTAAACAAACAAAGGAGAATAAGGAAAGGGATGTGCATGTCATAGGAAATTTTGAACAAATAAAGGTGAATAAGTTAAGGGATGTGCATGTAACAAAGAAAGTAATCCACATAAGTCAAGTTCGTTATGGTAAGAGCCTAAGTGTAAATCCCCAACAGAGTTGTTATGCTGTCGCGCCCCGTTTTGTCGCAAAAGCGGATTTCGTCGTGTGACAACTCTTTTAAATGGGTATTAAAAGAGAAGAGTCACTACCTAACGATTTTTATGGTGCGTTAGGGCACCTACTTATAAATAACTCTATTTGAACTAGTCTATGTTACAAAAGATCGGGTAATGGCTCAAATTACCTCAAAGAGAAGGTGTTAGGCACTCTTCGAGGTCCACAAATGTGGTTTCCGACCGAATTTTACACTATGTGGATTATATGATTAATCTAGACGAGCATATAAATAAAGGAAAATATGAAAGTTGAAAGTCCTATTATAACGTAAACCAGTGTAAAAAAGAATTATTAAACTATATGAATAATTGATACAAGTTTTAAAGATGATAAAGACTACAACTGCATTGGTCTATGCTTTACGACTAAATGCTTTAGCAAGCATATAAGGGAAAAGGGTGGGTCCTAAGTTTTTTAGCCTAAAGGATCACCCCGTGTAACATAAATAATACTTCGTAACTCCCTTTAGGTAGGAGTTGCTCATATTATTCAGCGGGCACAAACTATCATCTCATGCTACCCGATTACTATGTTGAAGTTGTTTACTTAAAGGCGTTCTAATTCATTTCTAAGTTGTACCCTATGCGTGCACTACCTGTCCCATGCCTATGGTCCAGGACGCTTTGGACCTACTATTTAGGTGGTTCTAGACTTCACTTATTATGCTCAAAATAATAAAACTAGCGCATATTCAAAAACATGTAGGACTACACATAGTGCAATTAAAGGCTCGAGTTAACCTCAACACATATCAACAAAGGCACGCAAACAGATTTCAGATTATGCAGTGAGGAGTCATGAGCAATTTAAGAATCAAGATGTATGAAAGTCATTTAAACCTATAGGCATGGCTTCTATGTGACCATATGGCTTACTAAAATCTCATGGGCAGTGCTACTACTCAGATTACAGATTATAAGTGTTATTAAAGTCTATAGATATTATCTCTAAGTGATACGCACCTGGGCAGTGAAGCCATTTGAAAACTTAGAATTACTCATTTTTATCCTATTGGTATGCTTTCTAAATGATTAGCAATATCCTACAGGCAGGCTCTCTAGTAGTTGATATTCGAACACAGATTCGCCATGCTTATTCCTATATGCATATTGTCTAGGCGAACAGTGTGACAAGAACAACAAAACATTAATTTGATTAATCAATTAAGGCCCTATAAACATGGTATCTAGATAAGTATCGATGGAAGCAGATCTTAATTGCTTAACACGATCATATAGGCATGCTATCTAACAATCGCACAACAATAGCACAAGCTGAGCAAATAATCAATGATATTTGAATCCTATAGGCATGTTATCTAATAGTGTATAGAAATAAAGCATATGAACAAGGGAAATACTTATATTTTTAGACATGTTTATGATGTTAGCAGGTAACACATTTAGGTTCCTATAGGCATGCTTTCTATCAGTGTATAGAAAATAGGGTATGTCAAATAAAGTAACACGTAAAGCAATTAAACCCTATAGGCGTATTTTCTACAAATTCATGTGAGAATTAAAGTGTCATATACCCTTTTTTCACTAATTGCCCTATCTATTTTGTTTACAAATTATTACAGGCCCAAAATAATGAATACAAGTGCAAATATTACATACTGAAAGACTACATGACCAATAAACCCAGTACTGTCGGGGTCTTCAGCAAGCTCACTTTTCGTGCGAATAGTAGACCCAGATCCAAGCACACATCAAACAGGAGAGTGTATCAATTTCATAACTCGGGGCCACACATGAACTCATACTAGGCTTAGATGGAGGACCCATTTACACGCTCAACCACATGAGTTAACAAACCATACATGGCAACCAATTGACAACTCTGAAGTCTATTAACAGTAATACCTCATAGGGACACGAGTATATAAACATATCGGCACTTGTTTTTTAGAAGCTAAGGGAACAAGATTAGTCAAACAAGGGGGCTTGAACATGCCAACTAGGTGGACCAGCGAGAACCAGCTTTAACATGGCAAGTTTGACGTAGAAAACTAACACCATATTGAGCAATCATTCAACAAAGGGAATGTATAGCATGTTGAACAGAGACACACATTAGTAGGACTTAAGAATTAGGTCTATTGGGTTAACAGGGTAAACACACACACACATGCTAAGTTTCCAGAAATCAAGTTTAGCATAAGGTATTAACCAGAATTAGTCAAAAAAGATTTTAGACATATGAGCCTTAATCATAGCAGTTATAGTTAGAGGGATAGCAATTTCACATGAAGATTTCTAACATGGGAGCCTAACATGATCACAAGCAGTACAACAACCTAATAGCATGGTCTACAAACAGACCATAACAGTGCCAAAATCCAAAGAACGCATGAAAGCATATCAACTTAAGAGGAATAGGACAGGCAAGCATAATAACTCATGTCAGTTACCCATACATAAGAGAAGGAGCTAACATAGAAATTTTCCTTAGAAGCAATGCTAAAGACACAGGATTATCGAATCAAACATATATTAGAACTTAAATAGCATGGAAACATGCCTTAGCTAATCAGTACATCCTCAGAAACTTAGCAGGTTGGACAAGAATAACTCAACAAGGTCTGAAACACATACATTGATTTATCACAGAGATACAGGACAAGGTAAGGAACTCACATTAGTTTACAAGTTGCATGTTTAGGATAATAATATGATCAGGAGTTAACTCTAGAAGAGTATTAAGTTGCACATGAATGATTTAACAAGAATTAGAACAGGTTTTGGGCATGATTCGACTCTTCACAAGAGTCCATAACAAGGCAAGAAATTAAACTCAGAATAAGCAACAGTAATAAGCATTCGAACATATACAGTAGAGCAAACAGTCTTAAGAAAATAGAATTAAGGCAACAAATAGGCAAATTCGATTACTAGAAGGTATATAGCCTCAAGAAGAGCTTCAGAGCATACAATAACATGTCAGTTCATAAAAATCTCAGAAACATAGGTATGCAGAACAGGAATTCAAACGAAAAGAGAATGAAATTGCAAGGGTTAAAGGTACTTACCAGTTACTAATTGACAAATGATTAAACAAAGAACAATTTCAGCAATATCTCGAACGTCAGTAGCAAACAAACAGTAGAACCTCAAAATCCCAGTGCGTCAGAGTTCCCAAGGGTTTTGGATGAACCCCGGGTAGTGCTCGTACTGAGAAAGGTCGAATAATCGACTTTCGGTGGCCTTGGCTTTCAGTCAGCCAAGAGTTTAAGTTTTATAATAGTGTAAGGCAAGAACAAGAAAGACAATAGTAGTTTTTTTAGCGATTAGAGTCTCTGTTAAGGGAAAATTGGGGAAGGGTTTATATAGTAGTCGAAATCAAGCATCTAAACAAGGAAACACAATAAATCAAACATGAATAAGAAAGGGAGAGCATGCAGAATCATTTAAGAGACAAATTAGGAAAAGAATTAGGCAAACCGTAATTTGACCCGAATCAAAAATTGGTTGAGGATCTTTGTGAATCGGACTCATATGACCTTGCCGTGATGCATATAGACGACATATCGTCCAAATTTCAAAGGGTGAAGACGATTTCCCTTAATTCGGAGACTGGTATTTGCCATAAGTGAGGCAAATACTAAGTATCACCATAATCTTGTAAGTAGCAATGAGGTAACGCGTAAAAGGTAGGAGAATCACATAAAGAATCCATGATTTGATCGGATTTGGAGAAGATTTAGGGAAGCGGCTAGGGTTTGTGAAGTGAGGGGGTTTGAGAGCATATAGAGGCGGCTGCTGAAGGAGAATGGATTAGGGTTTTAGGGTTTGGTTAATTAAAAGAGCTTGGGTGAACGAGGATCGTTGATCTTGAGAGATCAACGGCCAAGATTTGAGAATGAACGGGGCGGGTCGTTAAATGGGTACCGACCGGGTCAAATTAGAGGGTCGTTTGGATTGGGCTGTGGTGTTGCGCTAATGATTTGGGCCAAATGTTTTCCGAAATTAGCCCTATGTTCGGCTATAAATTAAATATATGAAATTCATTAAAGAGAAATTATAAAAATGACTAATAAATAATAAAAAAATATTATTTATGCATTAAAATACTTGAAAATAATAGCTTAGTATTATAAAAATATAAAAAGTGCTATTTCAGCACAAATAATATAATAAATACAATTATATATAGAATATAGTCCGTTATAGTAAAATTATGTAAATAGCTTTAGAAATATAAATATAATTATATAAAATAAAGTAAAATATTATGAAACATATATGTGGATTCAAATAATAAAGTTGGATGATCATAAAATAATTTAAAGAGATAATCAATAAATAATCAAGTAATTTAGATGCAAGGAAATTAATTTTAAAGCTCTGACAATTATGAAAAATTATAGAAAATACTTGTATAATTCTTGCAAAATAAAGTAATGATAAAAAATGACATTTCGAAAGTATATATACTTATTTGAAAAATATGAGGGCAAAATTGGGTATCAACAATGATCAGAATTGATTTAAGGTCCGGTGGTGGGTCTAATGTGAATGTGTGTTATACGTCAGGTCGGATGTGTTCATTCGTAATAGCATTGCTTACGGAGGATTCTTCGAGCGTTGGATGTTATTCTCATCGTCAGCTATTCCATGTAATACTCTATTGTGCCAGGTGGGTTGTGAAATGGCTTGATTATTCGCACATGTGTTGTGATCCTGTGTAGTTTGTGGGGGTTATATGAGCAGGATGGCTCTTGAGATGCTGGTAATTTATTTCACTTTAGTCGTGCTTGGGTTTTTGTAGCGTATGGCGCTATCCGTCTCCCCAGGGTTGTAATATGCACTTGGCGTGCTTATGGTCGATATTCGAGCATTCGTAAGTATAAGCATTATGGCTTGATGGGTGTTTCCTTATTGATTGTTGTGTGGATCGGGTGGCATGCCGCCACGGGTATATTGTTAGATCGGGTGGCACGCCGCCACGGGTATGTTGTGTGGATCGGGTTACGCGCCGTGATGATGTCATATTCGGACCGGGTTGTACGTCGCAACAGTGTCGTGTTTGGATCGGCTTGAACGTCGCAAGAATGTCATAGTTGGATCGGGTTGCACACCACAACAATGAGATTTTAAGTATGGATCGGGTTGTACGTCACAACAGATTCGTGTTTGGATCGAGTTACACGACACAACAGTGTCATAGTTGGATCGGGTTGCACACCACAATAGTGAGATTTTAAGTATGGTTCCTTATACTTATTTGTGTGCCTTGTTTCTTATCTCCGAGATGGAACCATAACATCGGCTTGGCCATTTCACTCATTATGCATGCTGGTTAGTTCTTTGCCAGAGTTCGTTTTTCATTATGAGTCATATTCAGGTTGTAGCTTGTTGGAACATTGATGGCGTCATATAAGATTTTAGACGGTGTTTGAGTTGGCTTATTGCCCGAGCAGCCTGTATTGGGGTGAGACACGATTATTGGACTTGAGATCAGTGCGATCGAAGTTAGGTAGGGTATATTAAAGAGAAAATATCGTTATTCAGTTCAGAATGATATAATGGTGCTTGTCAGGTGAAGAGACCCCATAATTTATTATTTTGGTAGGTGGTTATGAGTTTCTACACATCTCTTTCGTCTTGGCAGTATTGCAAGAGTTGGAACAGGGCTTACATGTGTTATGAGGCGTATTGCAGGCATAAGATTTGTGAAATTACAGCTATTGTGGTCGGAGGATGTTATTATGGGCATGTGAATCATACGGTGCATGGTGTGAATTCAGCAGAGGTGTATGATCATGTTTTGGTATAGTGTGTAGTGATTGATACGGTGTTCGTATATTAGAATCAGGTCTTGTAGAAGAATTCGGAGGTTGGAATTTGGTTTTAAGGCTTATTGGCTAAATAAAAGGGAGGATCTTCAGTCTGGCTCGAGCTACTGTGGTCAACTGGGTTGTGGTGGCACGGGTAGGTGCACAAGGTGTTGAACAGTAATTTTGGGGAAACTCCGGAGCAGTTCTTAGCACGTTCGAGGACGAACGTATGTTAAAGTGGGGGAGAATATAACGACCCGACAGGTCATTTTGAGCTCTAGCGCGTCGTTCGGTGGTTTTAGGCCTTGAGTAGCTTCCTTTCATGTACTATGACTTGTACGCATAGTCAAAATTGAATTTCGGGAAGTTCGGAGTTGATTCGGGTGAAAAATTCTCATTTCGGAAGCTTTAAGGTGGAAGAGTTGACAAAGGTTTAACTTTTGCGTAAAGCGATTACGAAATCAGGATTTCAAGGTTCCAATAGGTATGTATGGTGATTCTGGACTTGGGCGTATGTTCGGGTTAAGTAGCAGGTCGCCCGGGAGCATATCAGCGCTTGTGGAAAGTTAACATTTTGAAGGTTTTAGAGTTTCCTAAGTTTGGTTTGAAGTGGACTTTGTTTTATCAATGTTCGTTTGGGGTTCCGAGTCTGGGAATAGGTTCGTATCGGGATTTGTGACTTGCACGCAAAATTTGGTATCATTCCGGGATGTTTAAGTATGAATCGGACACGTTCATCGAAGTTTGAATGTTGGAAAGTTGAAAGGAGGTTTCGATTGTCGATTCGTAGTGTTGATGTTGTTTGGTATGATTTGAGGCCTTGAGCATGTTTGTGTCGTGTATTGGGACTTGTTGGTGTGATTGGACGGGGTCCCAGGAGCCTCGGGTGTGTTTCGGAGGGGCAGCTGATCATTTTTCCATGTTGAGCTGCTATTTTCTTAGGTCTGATGCGTCCTTCTTCACGTTCGCAAGCAAAGGACCGCGTTCGCGAAGGTCTGTGGGGGTGTTTGGACATTTGCTCTTCGAGTTCGCGATTAGAAATTGTTCTATGCGTTCGCTTTTCTCGAGTCGTGTTTGCGTAGGAGCGGAGGAGTTGGTCATTGCGTTTGCGACCAGTGCATCGCGTCCGCGAAAGGGAAATTTGGAGCTGGAGATGGATGCTCTTTGCGAAGGCGAGGGGAAGGCCGCGTTCGCGAAGAAGGTCGGGCTAGGCAGTGTCATTTTAAAAATGGGGGTTTGGGTCATTTTCACTCCACTTCTTCATAGGAGCTGACTTTGGGAGCGATTGTGGAGTACTATTTTTATCGTCAACCAAGATGTAAGTGGTTTCTTCTCATTTTGAGTTAAATACATGAATTATACATGGATTGGAACATGAAAATTGGTTGAAATTGTGGGATCTTGGTAGAAAACCTAAAAATTGTACTTTTAGATTTTGACCACAAAATTGGACATGGAATTTAAGATAAGTTAAATATTTGAGTTCGTGGCGTTATGGGTCAAGTTTACCTTCAAGAATTTTCGAAATCCGGGCAAGTGGGCCCGAGGGTTAACTTTGTTGACTTTTCGAGTGGAGTTGAGAATTATTATAAATTGATAAATTATTCACATTGGACTATATTTTGATTGATTTGCACCTTGTTTGACTAGTTTTAGATCAATAAGCATTGGTTTGAGAGTTAGAGAGGCATTGGAGTCGGTCATGAAACTTCGGAGCGAGGTAAGTATCTTGTCTAACCTTATAAGGGAGAACCCTCCCCCTAGGCGATATAATTGTTATGTGCTACTAGTTGTGGGAGCTACGTACGCACGAGGTGTCAAGAGTCCGTACGTAGGACGAGCCTTATCACCTTGAGTTGTTGGCAAGTCATTTGAGAAACGGTAAAGGTTATATTCACTTTGTGCTCATGTACTGTATTGTACGCACGTGCCTCGTAATTCGATAATTTCCTTCCTTTCTTGTGGAGGGGGCCAAACGCCTCGGCAGTATAATAGATGCATCTATGGTTTGTGCCACTCTACCCTCAGTAATGTACACATTATTCTGGATCGGGCTGAACGACCTCGGCATAATCGTACGTTATATCGCTGGCGGTCCGAATATTCACGAGATTATCCTTCCACTGATGCCTAGAATTTTATATGGTATTCCTTATCCGTTTGGTATTGGCACTTGATACATCTGAGTTGTTGAGGTAGAATACAAAACTTATAGATTCATACCTTAAAAAGAAATTTATAGAAGATTATGTAACTTACAGGTTTACCCCATTATTGCTATGTGCTTCATATCTGCTTATGATTTACAATATTACTCTATTGGACCTCTAGTAAGTGTCAATGTCGACCCCTCGTCACTACTTCTCCGGGGTTAGGCTAGATACTTACTAGGTACGCGTTGATTTACGTATTCATGCTGTACTTCTACACTAAATGTGTAGGATCTGACAGGTTCAATTGGTGGTTATCTTGGCGTGTAGGCGCAGCTGTTGGGGAGACTTTATGGTGAGCTGCATTCCAGGCCACGTATCATAGCCCACAGAGTCTTCATCGTACTATTTACTCTATCCTGACTTATTTATATTCCGGACATATGTTGTATTATTATTGTACTCCTTACTAAATGTTAATGCACTTGTGACACCGGGTTTTGGGATGTTCTAGATATTGTTGGTGATTTTGCATAGCATTTATACACTCTTATTATGTATTCTATTTAAAGTGTAAGTTTCCATAATTGTAATGCATTGATTTATTTATCTAATAAAATTCACGATTTCGAAAATAATAAAATGCTTAATCAAGTTAGTAGTTCACTATTGGCTTGCCTAATGGCGACGTTGGGCGCTATCACGGCCTATAGTGAGTTTAGGGTCGTGACAGAGGAGCAAATGATCAAGATGGTCATAATAAGGGGGAAAATGCTCTATAAGAGCACCATGATATAACACTTTATAAGACCTCAATGGATAAGCTCAAGTACTTGAAAATAATGAGATCTCGATAAGTTATGTCTTTATTGTGTGATGATGGAACCGATGTAACATGATCGTCAACGATATTGTTGATATAATGCAGCGCCTCAATATTATTAATATTGATAAGGATCTTGAGCTCAAATCTGTCATAGAATTTGGACAGATAAATAATTGGCCAAATAAAAAATATGCAATAAAAATTAATTTCACCTGAAAAATGCAAAGTTGGACGGATAGCCCAAAAACCTAAAAGTACAAAGCCAGCGGAGGTATAAATATATTCTTGTTCGAAAAGTTAAATAAAAAAAAAGTCGATAGACATAAAGACGACTCGTGGCACAAAAAGATTTATATATATCCTGTTATTGATTATATGGAGATATGTTCTCCTGTGGTGGATGTAGTCATTTTAGATTTAATCTGACAATACATTTGATATGCATATAATGAAAATCCTTGAAGGATTTAAATTGTTTTGAAGCACATAAATGTTCATGGAAAATTCGTTATAAAGCTTCAACAAATCCTTATATGAATTAGGGCAATCATGGCATACATGATTTGTTTTTGTGTCTTAGTGCAATTGGTGCACTAATGTATCTTGCTAGAATTATGAGTATAGCAATATACTAGCGAGACAGTTTTGCTCCTATGTGGAGATATTGAAATATGATTAGTGTTATTAGTGCAAAAGGAATCCTTGGTATAGATTTGTTTATCTAACAAATACTGTCAAGATTTTGTTGGTTATGCAAAATGCAGGTTTTTCTTGAAATTCATTCTTCAAACAATCTATTTGCACGCAATGGTACTGTTATATTATGATATTCGACAAGACAATCAATTATTGATACTTATTCAAATCATGCCAAGATATTAACAACTTATAAAGCAAGTGACTGAACACACAACGAATGTATGATTTTTCTTTGAAAAAGAAGACTACAATAATATTGAAGACAATGTTGCTTGCTTATCTCAATTGGAAAAAAGGATATATTGAAGGCGACAAAATAAAGCACATTTCACCAAAGTTCATTTTAGACATGACCTTCGACAGATTGGTGATATAGATGTTCAACAAATTTATTTAATTGATAATTTGGTAGATCTGCTCAATGAATCATTACCAACCTCAACATTTGAGAAGCTCGTATACGGGGTTGGAATGCGTATTATAAGATATGTGTACTCTTAAAGAATAAGAACTCTCTCTTTCTCTCTACATCTCTTGTCTATTTTCTTGTTTCATATTGTTATTTTAAGCTTAGTTTCTTAACACTAAAACACAATAAAAAATTCTAGGTTATGAGATCGGTGTTTGCACTTTATTACCTAAAATCAATTTTTTTAAGAACTAAATATAACCAAGTCAGGTCCTGAGTTCGATATCTACACTTATTATTTGTTCTTGTTATCAAAGAAAGAGAAACTATCAAATCAAAATATTAAATTAAACAGAAATTCCTTGAATTATGATAAAATGATTATTACACTATGATAATAATTCCGCTTCCAAAAGGTCGAGGGTAAGTGGTCCTTTTTTGGTAACTAACATAATTTTATTAATCATCAAGAGGTAATTACAAATTCATAGCTAAGCCCACAGCTAGCTATCAAAAGAAATGACAAAATCAGGAAAGACACAGACACTCAAAATTTAAAACTACATAGGAAGGACAAGATCCTAGGTGGTGCAGGAACACTACAAGTATATGCAATCTCCTTTGCAATATTCTCCCATTGTCTGCTCCTTTGTTCGAAGATTCTAAAGTTCCTTTCAATCCATATGTGATGCAATGCTTCTGCATATACTAGTTTAAACACATGTGCTTGCTGAGATTTCCTTTTGAGCATTTGGTGATCCATTGGTTATAGTTGTGTAAGAGGACCTTTGTAAAAGATACGTGTGTATTTGGAAATACGGATATAGTTGGGAAGATTTTGTGCATTTTCCCTAAATTAGTGATCACAAGTACAAGTATTGAATTTGCTTTTATACTGTGTAAAAACTAGAGCATAGCCAGCCAAACAATAGGGTTTTTACTCCTGCTAGATGGTATTCTGTAATAAAATGTCCTTGAGCTACGCAAATCACTTTGAGAATACCTACCAAGAAAGGGAAAAAAATATCGTCTTGTTCAACACTCATTCGTGCACTAATTAAGTTTAGGCACATTGGCATCAATATGACATGACATGACCATTCTGGTAAGAAGTTAAAGGAACTTCGTTTATATAACACCTTTTTCTACGCCTGAATGTGGAAACCTATATTAGGTTTATAAGAGTACTAGATAATGGTCCGATATATGCGGTTCTCTTCATCCTCTTTTTTTTTTTTTTTTTTTTTGCCTCATATATTAAGGAAGATGTGTTGCAGAAAAAAGAAATCTAAAAGGAGGAAAATGAAAATTTACAGTTGCTCAAGGCATTGTGTTAGAGAAATGACAAAAAAAGGTCTCTTATATTTAAGAGCAGGTTTTAAAAAGTTGCTAAAATATACTTCTGAATATTTTTAGTTCCTTAAACTTGTGAGTTGGTTTAAATTATCCCTTAAATATATTATACCTGGACAATTTTGGCCCTCTAAGTTGCCAAAAGTGAGTATTTTTTTATCTTCGTCAATATATAACAAACTCTACTTGTTAGAACGAAAACTGTGATATTTTTATAACCAGAACAATAAAAAAGGTCCTATCGAATAGCATAAATTACAACATTAAAACAGGGCCGGCTGGAAGGTAAGGCGCCATTGCCTTGGGCCCCAAATTTTAGAGGGCCCCAAAAATATTATACTATATTATTATGTATTATATATTTTATGCTATTACTCTTAAGATATCAAATTTTAATATTTGTTTATTTGGTTAAGAATGTACAAATGAGCGAGTAAAGAGCGATAAATCTCCGTCTTGTTAGTAGTATATTTATTTTCCTCTTTCGTTCTAATTTTTCCTCCTTTCTTTTACATGACTTTGAGATTTTTCTTTCCAATTTCAAACTATGTTTCTTTGATTTAGCTACTTTCTCATATTTAATTGACTCATTGATTAGAACAGAAACTCTTTTGTGTCTAACTGTTACATGAATTTTGTGAAATAGGCCTCTTAATACAATTTGGCTTTAGGCCACCAACTTCGTTGAGCCGCCCCTGCATTAAAATTGCACTATATATTAGAAATCAAAACAAGTAAGTTAGTTTTGACAACTATATTTCATCATCATAATAATAAAATTTAAATTAAATAGTGATAAATAATTTAACGACTCAATTTTGACATGAAAGAGATTCTTGGACTTTAGCAAAAATAAAATTACCAATCAAATTAGAAAGTTAAAGTAAAGAACTAGATTATTATAATATCAAAAAATTGGACTACCAACTAAGAGTGTAAAGGATTAGTATGCACCATAAAATTTAAAAACGTATATAAAACTATATGTGTGCGTGTAATAATATATTTTAGATAGGTATTTTAATAGTTGATTTGGTTCGACTTTTTCAATTATTTTTTGTTTAAAACCAAATCAAACCAAACCAAATTTGATTGATTTAAAAATTTTAAAATAAAACAAATTCAAACCAATAAAGCGTCAATTTTTTGTCGGTTTGATTCAGTTTTCGATTTGGTTAAATTTTTCGTTTTTTCGTAAACACTCCTATGCTCCACTATTAAGCACTTCTCAACAAGTAAATTGTAATGACGTGATCGGTCGTTTTATTTTTTAGAATCTCGTTCCCCTAAATAAGATTGCTCGTATGTGCTTTTATTGTTTCATGACTTGCGGGGATTGTTAGTTCGGGTTTGGAAGGGTTCGGGTTGAAATCGGAACACTTAATTCCCTAATATTGGCTTTAAAAGGTTAAGTTTGACTTGAGTCAACATTTTTAGTAAACGACCTTGGAACCGGGGTTTAACGGTCCCAATAGGTTCGTATGATGATTGTGGACTTAGGCGTATATTCGGATCGGGCTTTGAATGATCCGGGAGTGTTTAGGCGCTTAATATTGGAAGTTGGCACATTGAAGGTTTTTCAAGCTCTTTAAATTTGGTTTGAAGTAAGTTTTGGTGTTATCGAGGTCCGTTTGGAATTCTAAGCCTAGGAATAGCTCCGTATGGTGATTTAAGACTTGCACGCAAAATTTGATATTATTCCGAGTAGTTTAAGTATGATTTGGCGCGTTCGAAGTAAGTTGAAAGAACTTGAAGTTCATGAGTTGATTCAATTTGGTTTTGGGTTATTATTCTTAGTTTTGATGTTGTTTCATGTGTTCCGAGGGTGCAAGCGAGTTCGTTTAATATTTACGAACTTGTTGGTATATTTGGACGAGGCCTCGGGTGCTACTCGGATGATGCGCGGATCGAGTTTGAACATGAAAGAGTTGCTGGTGCACCAGTTCTGGTGTGTGCGCACTTGCGAGATTTTGGCCGCAGGTGAAAGCTCTTGGCTACAGAAGCGATTTTGGGAGAGTGTTAGTGGCCCACAGAAGCGGAGAAACTTTCGTAGAAGCGGGCTCGCTTCTGCGATGAAATGGCCGTAGGTGTGAGAAGAGGCTGGTCAGGCCTGGACCGTAGGTGCGACTCCGTTTTCCGTAGAAGATGATCCGCAGAAACGGGAGTTCATCCGCAGAAGCGAAGTTAGGCGGCCTGGGCCAGGACCGCACCTGCGATGAATTTTCCGCAGATGCGGTCCCTGGTCCGTAGAAGTAGAATCGCTGGAGGCAGTGAGGTCCTTTAATGTCGGGACTTAGGCAATTTTAGCTCATTTCTTACTTCCCTTAGGCAATTTTTGAGCTCTTTGAAGAGGAGTTTTCACCTAGCACTTTGAGGTAAATAATTTCTATATGAGATGAGTTTAATACGTGTATTTTGGGTAGATTCTTAGCATATAAAGTGTAGAAAATTGTGGGTTTAGTTGAAAAACCTAGGTTATGATTAAAAAAAAAAGGGATTTAACCACGAAAATGGTTATGGAATTGGGTAAATATTATATATTTGAGTTCGTGAGGTTATGAGTAATAATTTTCTTCAAATATTTCTGGAATCCGGGCACGTGGGCGCGGGTGAATTTTAAGAATCTTCCAATTTGGGTTAGGTAATTACTCTAATAGCTAAATTATTAATTTTTGAGCGTATATTGATTATTTTATATAATATTTGGCTAGCTTCGGATTGTTCGGCATCAAGTTGGGTCTTTAGAGTGAATTTGTGACTGGAAAGTGAGCTTTGAGACGAGGTAAGTCTCTTGCCTAATTTTGTAAGAGGGAATTTACCCCATAGGTGATTTCAATTGCTATTTGATTCTAATTGTGGGGGCTACGTACGTACGAGGTGATGAGAGTCCGTGCGTAGCTACTAATTATGCTGAAGTCTGGGTATTTTAGAGCCCAAGTCTTGAAATACTTGTGATATTTGCACCCTACTTGTTAATTAAAGCGCTTAAATTATATTGAAACTTGTTTAGGATTTCTAAAGACCAAATTTTACTTATTTGAGTTTTGGCGGGTTACTTGACCGTTAATAGAGATTGTGCTTCTTTGTGTATTAGCCTTATAATAGCTTTTAAATCAGATGTTCATAAAGTAATCTCTCTTCTTGTGGAGCGGGCCGAACGCCTCAGCAGTATAATAGATGTATCAATGGTTCGTGTCGCTCGACCCTCAGCAGTGTACATATTATTCTGGATCGGGTCGTACGACCTCGGCATAAATCGTGCATGTTAATGTTTGAAGCCTCAACATAATTGATATTATTTTTATGAAGTGGGAAGTTATAATTTATTTATTTGTTCGAAACTTACTTGGAATTAGTATGTGCCAATAGAAGACTCTTGGAATTTACTATTTGTTGAAGAATCATTTAATCATTGTTGTTATTGTGTCAATATTATTGTTCACATACTCTATGTCTATTTAGCATTCCTGTATTTTATTTTTATCCCATAGTAAGTGTCGATGTCGACCCCTCGTCACTACTTCTTCAAGGTTAGACTGGATATTTACTAGGCATTATTTATATACTCACGCTACACTTCTGTACTAATCGTGTAGGATCTGAGGCAGGTGCATCCAGCAGTCATACCGGCGCGCACCCTCGATACCCCGAGGCTTAGTGGTGAGCTTCTCTTCTGAGTCAGCAGCACCCAGAGTATCTCTATTGCATTATTTTCTGTCTACTCTAATTCACACAGTAGTTTAGTATTTTTGTATATTCTACTAGTAGCTCATATACTTGTGACACTAGGTCTTGAAATTTTACTAGTAAAAGTTTGAAGGTTTTTGAGTATTTATTTCACCACATTTGTTCTCATATTTGTTTACACTTTATTATATTAAAGTTTTCATCTTTTACTTACTTAATAAATAAAAATCAACTATTTCAAAATTGTTAAAAGAATAAATACATGGCTAGTTCACCGTTGGCTTGCCTAGCGGCAACGTTGGGCAACATCACGGCCTATAGGTAAAATTAGGTCGTGACAACATGGTATAAGAGCACTAGGTTCACGTAGGTCTCACAAGTTATGAGCAAGCCTAATAGAGTCTTGCAGATCGGTGCGCAAGCATCCGTACTTATCTTCGAGAGGCTATAGGGTGTTAGAAAACTACTATTTTCTTTATCTTCTATTAGGCAGTTGATGTTGTGCTAAGTATATTTCCTTTATTCTCTCACAGATGCTGAGAACGCGCATGGCAGATGTACCCGACCGCGGAGGAGCTGCTCCCCCTGTTGCTAGAGGCCGAGGCAGAGGCTGGGGGAGGGCTCCAGCTCGTGGTAGAGGATGAGGGCGTCCTAGAGTTGCTCCAGTTATTCCACTAGTGGATCCAGTAGAGGATCCAATTATTGAGGAGCAGGGCAAGGTGCCTGCAGCGGAGCCAGCCCTGGTGGATTTCATATCCGCACCGGGATTCCAGGAGGTCATGGGTCGTATGCTGCAAATCAGGGATTTTATGACTCATGCTGGTTTATTTCCAGCAGACCCAGCCATATCTCAAGCGGGAGAGGGATCACATACCCATACCGCTCAGGCTCCAGGGCATGCAACTGTCGTATATCAGACTCCGGGCGCACTACCCATGGGCGGAGCTCAACCAGTTGCAACAGCTATACCTGAGCCCAGACCAGCTGCGGCCGACGATCCGCAGAAGCTATTCGACGGATGGACCAGGCTACATCCTCCTGTCTTTAGAGGTAAGCGACATGAGGACCCCTAGGACTTTATTGATCGGTGCAGGGATATACTGCACAACATGAGGATATTGGAGTCCCATGGGGTGGACTTTACGAAATTTCAGCTGGAGGGCAGGGCTCGCAGATGGTGGAAGTCCTATCTTCTCGTCAGACCAGCAAGTTCTCTTCCCATGACTTGGGACCAGTTCACATGCCTCTTCCTAGACAGATATATTCCACCCTCTCAGAGGGAAAAGTTGCGATTTCAGTTTGAGCAGCTCCAGCAGGGCCAGATTGATGGTTCCATGAGGCGAAATTCTCTGAGTTTTCTCACCATGCACTTATGATGGTTCCTACTGATGCAGAGAGAGTGCAGAGGTTTATTGCAGGTTTGCACTCTGGTATTCAGGACACTATGGCCTGAGAGGTTGAGATGGGGACTTTGTACGAGCTAGTTGTGGATATAGCTAACAGGATCGAGGGTGCCCGTCAGCGGAGCCGAGAGTAGGTGACGAGTGATAAGCGATTTCGATATTCTAAAGAGCTCAGTGGTGCACCGGCTGGGGGCAGGGGTCAGTTTGTGAGGGGTTAGTCTAAACAGGCCTACATATCCAACATCGCCTCCTCCTCGGGGTGCTCCAGTGTGGCCTCATTTCGGCGCCATTCCAGAGAGCTCCTACCGTCCCCCAGCTATTCAGGGTTCCTCCAGTGGGCCTTCAGGCCATCAGGGTCAGACTCCAGGTCAGCAGTCCACCGTACCCGACCGGTCGTTTTGTTTTTTAGAATTTCGTTCCCATAAATAAGACTCATCATATGTGCTTTTACTGTTTCATGACTTGCGGGGATGGTTAGTTCAGGTTTGGAAGGGTTCAGATTGAAATCGGAATACTTAATTCCTTAATATTGGCTTTAAAGGGTTAAGTTTGACTTGGGTCAGCATTTCTAGTAAATGACTTCAGAACTGGGGTTTGACGGTCCCACTAGGTTCATATGATGATTTTAGACTTGGGCGTATGTTCGGATCGGGTTTTAGATGACCCGGGAGCGTTTAGGCGCTTAATATTGGAAGTTGGGACATTGAAGGTTTTTCAAGTTCTTTAAATTTGGTTTGATGTAGGTTTTAGTATTATCGAGGTCCATTTGGAATTCCAAGCTTAGGAATAGATCTGTATGGTGATTTAGGACTTGCATGCAAAATTTGGTGTTATTCTGAATAGTTTAAGTATGATTCGGCACGTTCGAAGTAAGTTGGAAGAACTCGAAGTTCATGACTTGATTCCATTTGATTTTGGGTTGTGATTCTTAGTTTTGATGTTATTTCACGTGTCCCGAGGGTGAGAGCGAGCCCATTTTATGTTTACGAACTTGTTGGTAGGTTTGGACGAGGCATCAGGTGCTACTCGGACGATGCGCGGATCGAGTTTGAACTTGAAAGAGCTGCTGGTGCACCAGTTTTGGTGTGCCCGCACTGCGAGATTTTGGCCGCAGGTGAGAGCTCTTGGTCGCAGAAGCTATTTTGGGCGAGTATTAGTGGCACACAGAAGCAGAGTAACTTCCAGAAAAGCGGCCTCACTTCAACGATGAAATGACCGCAGGTGCGAGAAGAGGCTGGCCAGGCTTGGACCGCAGGTGCAACTCTATTTTCTGCAGAAGCGGGAGTCCGTCTGCAGAAGCGGGAGTCCGTCCGCAGAAGTGAAGTCAGGCGGCCTGGGCCAGGACCACACCTGCTATGGATTTTTAGCAGGTGCGGCGCCGCAGATGCGGCCCCTGGTGTGCAAAAGCGGAATCACTGGAGGAAGTGAGGTCCTTTTATGTCGGGACTTAGGCAATTTTAGCTCATTTCTTACATCCCTTAGGCAATTTTGGAGATCTTTGAAAATGGGTTTTCACCTAGCACTTTGAGGTAAGTAATTTCTATATGAGATGAGTTTAATACATGTATTTTGGGTATATTCTTAGCATATAAAGTGTAGAAAATTGTGGGTTTAGCTGAAAAACCTAGGTTATGATAAAAAGAAATTTGATTTAACCACGAAAATAGTTATGCAATTGGATGAAAATTATATATTTGAGTTCGTGAGGTTATGGGTAACAATTTTCTTCAAAAATTTCCGGAATTCGGGCACATGGACCCGGGGGTGAATTTTAAGAATCTTCAAATTTGGGTTGGGTAATTACTCCAATAGCTAAATTATTAACTTTTAAGCGTATATTAATTATTTTATATAACATTTGGCTAGTTTCGGATTGTTCGGCATCAAGTTGAGTCTTTAGCGTGAATTTGTGGCCGGAGAGTGAGCTTTGAGACGAGGTAAGTCTCTTGACTAACCTTGTAAGAGGGAATTTACCCCATATGTGATTTAAATTGCTATTTGATTCTAATTGTGGGGGCTATGTACGTACTAGGTGACGAAAGTCTGTGTGTAGCTACTAATTATGCTGAAGTCCGGGTAGTTTAGGACCCAAATCATGAAATACTTATGATGTTTGCACCCTACTTGTTAATTAAAGCGCTTAAACTATATTAAAACTTGTTAAGGATTTGTAAAGACCGAATTTCACTTATTTGAGTTTTGGCTGGTTACTTGACCGTTAATAGAGATTGTGCTTCTTTGTGTATTAACCTTATAATAGCTTTTAAATTGGATGTTCATAAAGTAATCTCTCTTCTTATGGAGCGGGTCGAACGCCTCGGTAGTATAATAGATGCATCTATGGTTCTTGACGCTCGACCCTCGGTAGTGTACATATTATTCTGGATCGGGCCGTACGACCTCAGCATAAATCATGTATGTTAATGTTTGAAGCCTGAACATACTTGATATTATTTTCATGAAGTGGGAAATTATTATTTATTTATTTGTTCAGAACTTACTTGGAATTAGTATGTGCTAATAGAAGACTCTTGGAATTTACTATTTGTTGAAGAATCATTTAATAATTGTTGTTATTATGTCAATATTATTGTTCATATACTCTATGTCTATTTAGCATTCCTGTATTTTATTGTTAGCCCATAGTAAGTGTCGATGTCGATCCCTCGTCACTACTTCCTTGAGGTTAGACTGGATACTTACTGGGTACATGTTGTTTATGTACTCATGCTACACTTCTGCACTAATCGTGCAGGATATGAGGTAGGTGCATCTCGCAGTCATACCGACGCACACCCCCAATACACGAGGCTTAGTGGTGAGCTGCTCTTCTGAGTCAGTTCAACAGCACTCGGAGTCTCTCTTTTGCATTACTTTCTGTCTACTCTATTTCAGACAATAGTTTAGTATTTTTGTATATTTTACTAGTAGCTCATACACTATTTACTCATAAAATGATACAGCTTAATTTATACGTAGTTTTTAGACAAGTGAACTAATTTGATCCTGAAACAATGCAATAATTGAAGAAATGTACAATACTTAACCTTGAAATATAGACGAAACAACAAAGATAACAATTCCGGAAACAAAGTTTCCGGGCACAGCAATGATGAGATCAAAAAGCATGAAAGTAAGATTGTATTGAGCTTTGTATAGAATGTAGTATAAGTTTTGTCAGAAAATTCATGTCCTTTACAATGATAACTGAGCTCACTATTTATAGCTATGTCTAGGAAAGGAGGTCTTAGGATCGTGTCCTTTTTAAATGTCAATTATGAGGGTCATTGATTAAGATGTAATGGTGAACATAAATGCCAAATTCTCTGTAACAGACCGTCGCTCTTAATGCTGTAGAATATTTTCCTATTAAATGTTATCGAGCGTAGAGCATTTAACACACCTTTATGAACGTTATCCTTTCCGGTGACAAGCGAAATGGCTGCATTCGATCTTCGGTCATTCCTGTATTGGGCTCCACATGTCCTCCCTTTAGACGACCACGTGTCATATCATATTTTACCCTATACAGATAGTCCCTCTACTTTTCGGTGACATAACATTGTGTTACCGGGAAGTTGGTAGAAACACCTTTTTGGCGGGAATTACTATAACTCCCTCTAAATGTCCCTAATAGTTGATTAGATGCACGTCTCTCCACATTTAATGCCCCCAACATGCGTCATCCCATGATTCAGTACAACTTTTCCAATTATTGAGGTAATCACGGCCATGAATTTAGCAGCCAAAACTTTACTTATATGCCATATTTGTTTTCTTTGCGTTTCATAATTTCTCGAGCTTCTGATTTGCATCTTTGTTTTCAATTCTCTCTCTAGCTTTCTTCAAACACAAAACCTTTTCCTTCTTCTTTTCCATTGGTTTCTTCCTCCAAACATGCTGGTTCTACAAAGAACAAGAACAAAACCAACGACTCTGTTCCTTTAACGGTGGGTTCCATTATCCCAAGAAAAAACAGTACCACAAAGAACCTTGAAGAGAAATTCCCTACTGCTAACCCTCGTATATGGGCTGTTAGCAAGTACCCTTCTTCCATTCGCCCTTCTAGTATTCTTACTGTGAAGGAAGACTGTCGCTGCCATGAGTTTGGATATCATTTCTCCGGATCTATCGGAGCGAGTGATCCTTCCTAAGGAAGGTTTTACATATTTTTACACGTATCTCTTTACTTTGGGTGTGTTTTCTTTGAGTAAAGAGGCTGATTCTGTGATTGCGGAGTTTTGCGTTCGCTATCAACTGGCATAGATAAGTCCTTCAGTATGGAGGACGGTCGCCTGTCTTCGACGCTTGTACCAGGAAACTGGAGAGGAGCTAACCTTAGCTCATATGATGAATCTCTATTCCCCCAAAATCTTCCGCGGGTGAATGACAAAACCTCTGCAAGCATGGCCACCATGCTTTGCTTTCTAGCATGGATGATGACAACGACTGTGGGTGGATGGAACGGTTCGTTGCAGTTGCCACCAACGACATCATTCCGACAACGGCTTCATCCTTTCCGGTTGCTTAGAACCATACTCGTAAGCTCTTTGTTTAATATTTCTTTTTACTAGATATTCTTTCATGGTTGTATCGACTATTCACCCTTCGCATATTTCAGCAACTCGATGGATCCCACGGGTGGTGGAAGGTTTCAACTAGTGGGTTCAGAAGATCTTGGACGTCACAACGCCTGAAACGCATTTGTGGAAAAAATTGGCCCTTAAATACGGGTGGAATGCCAAAAATCATGGAAATTATAATTTACCTTGCTTCTATTTTTTTGTATATGGAGAAATTGGTTGAACCCTTCTGACTTGTTCACGAAATTAGGTCTACCTGCGGGCTCTGTTGTTGTCCCCGATGAGGATAATTTGGTTGATCTTGCTGATGCAGCGAGGATGCTTCAGGAAACACTTACTCGAACAGGTATCTCCGGGCCTATTTCAGGCACAAGCACTTCTATACGGACTCCCGCTGGAGAATAAACAACCAAAGAGAAGACGTTCCTTTTCGGCCGGGGAAAAGAATAAGAGGGCAAAGACTGATGTCCCCGAGTCATCTTCGGTGGTGATGACGACTGGTACTCCTTATGGGCCGGTCATAAACACCGTGATAATTGATGATGATGAAGAAGTTTTTGATGAGAGAGCTTCTCTACATAGAAGGCGATGATTTTCATCATCTCAACAGGATGCTCGACTTGTTGAGATTGTTACATCAACTGAAGATGATATCTCAGCACTTTGGGGAGAATCTGATTTGGTAGAAAATGTCAACTCACGTTTTTGGGCCCCAATTGCTGTAACTGGTGCTGCGGGGCTGAGTAGCGGGTCCTTGTCGTCTTTGGTTGGCGAGCATCCAACAACCAGCACTGCATTTGATGCAGCTGCTTCTCATTCTTCAACTCCATCTCCACCTTCACCAACACCAGCAACTGCTACATTACTTCCATCTTCATCCACTCTTCCACCAGCAGTTGCTACATCACCTCCATCGGCCGCACCTGACCATGAAGAAGGTGTTCCTCTTCCACAGTCCCCAGTTCATGGGAATTTGGGGCAAAATTATGCTGCCCCTTCTGAAGATCCACAAAGGAGGAGGAATGTTATTCTTTCAGTCTCTACCGGATGCAACTTGCTATCCCGGCTGGTGGATCTTGCTAATTATCTAAAGCCTTTGGCTTTAGAAAAAGACTCGGAAAAGATTTAGGCACTCTCGGGAGAGTGCTTGTTGAACAATGCCATGCACAACGCCGCAACGGTACATTCTTTTCTTCCTTCATGACTTATTCTACTTTTGTATGAATGTATTCTAAGTTTAACTTCTTCTTGTCTTGTAGGCCAACTTTCTTGCTTCTGAGGGCCTTCAAAGGTTGATCTATGAAAAGGAAGAACTTACTTCTGAACAGAATCAGCTTTTGGTGGAACGAGACCAAACTATTCTCCGCCTCTCGGAACTGGAAACCAAAGCTACTGAGGTTGTTATTTTGGAGGCTCATTTGCAGCAAAGCGAGCAAGAAGAGGTAACCCTTAGCTAAGAAATTAGCCCGCTGAGGGTTTGATTTGATGAAGCTAAGGCCAAATGGGCTGAAATCCAAGACGTCGTTCTTTCTGCAACCGAGAGCGAGGCTGCTACTGCCAAAAAAGTAACCAACTTAGAAGCAGCCTTGAACTCCAAAATCGAAGAGCTTGCTACTGTGGGGAGAAACATACCCAACTAGAAGAGAAATACAGGAAAACTATCGAGCATAACAAGATCTTTAGTTCAACTGTTCGTGACCTTGACGTCAGCCTCAAATCTGCTAGGTCCGAACGGGAAACCCTTTCCGTCGAGGTTTCTCAAATCAAAGAAGAACTTAAGTGCCAAGCAGCTTCCCTCGTTGTTGAAAAAACTTATGCCATGTACAGCATGAGGAGAAAAATCTTGGAAGAGGCCAAAGCTAGTATCATTGACTTTGATGTCGAAATTACTAAGGCCCGAGAGCTTAAGTTAGCTGCTAAAAATGGACTCCCGGCGCAGTCTCATGCTCTTGGTTCTTCTGGTTCCGGTTCCAAGTTTTTGGGAACTGAAGAGGAATCGAAAGGTGATGATGATGAAGACCAAACAGGGGAAAATGTCAAGCCATCGGTGGACCCACCTACATCTTTCTGGAATGCGGACACTTTTACCGTTTTGGCACACTCTTATAAATAAAGACATATCTTTTTCTCAAGTATCGTTTGAGTCTTACTTTCGTTTGAATATCCATGCAAGACTTTAATCTTTGCACTTGCTCAAGAAGTCTAAGCATGTTTTTATGTTCGCACTCTACTGTGTGTAGTCTCGGATGCATTTTTCTCGAAGCATTTTGGTTCCAAGCATTATCCCTTTTACGTGAGAGTTTCTATAAGTATTTGCGCAAGTTTACTTTTTGCCTCCTTTTCATATGCAACTTCGAGTGTATTTTTCACCGATGGCATTTTAGATTCCGAGCATAGATTCATCCGAAACCAACCCTTTAACGTAAGGGTTTTATAAGTATTTGCACAAGTTTACTTTTTGCGTCCTTTTCATATGCAGCTTCAGGTGTATTTATCCCCGATGGAATTTTAGATTCCGGGAATAGATTCTTCCGGAACCAACCATTTAACGTGAGGGATTTTATAAGAGAGGGCCCTCTTATGTTTACGGTGCTCTTGATGAGGGCGTCTCCTGTTCATTACGGTACTAATATTTGAAGTACTTGTTTAACTTTCAAATGACTAAGTTAGCTCATCGTTCAGACAAGAAACAAGATAAAAAAGAAAAAGGATTTCATTTTATTCCTTCTATTTTCAAACAAATACATAAGCATTTTTCTATGTAGAAACGAAATTGCCATTACTTGTGGCTATCTTATACAACTTGTTTCTACGGGGCTGGTTGCGCAGCCCCCGGTCCCAATGATGCGTTTAGTTTACGGATTTTTCATTCCCCTGTTGACATGGAAGTCATTATTGCCGAATCCTCATATATTCCCCCCCCCCCCCAGTGTTCGAATGCGAAGATTGCGAATTGGAACACTGGAAGTCTTGTATCTTCGAAGATTCCACTTATGAATTGCTAGATAATCCTCAACCTCGTAAGACAACTTTACTTCCCCTCGGGAATTTATGCTATCGAGCGAAGGAATATCTAACAACCTTCTAGTGGTTTGTGCTCACGAACGGTTGGGTAACCTTTGTTCGGTAGCAAACTTAACCTCACAGTGAGAATTTTATATCGAACCAAATATTATCTAATTGTCACCTAGTGGTAGCTAGTTTGTTTGCTTTACTATCAAAGGTCTTATTGTTGTTGTATTCGCAGTATGCTTTCCGCTTGAATAATGTTCATCAGCAATAATATCTTTTGAGGTGTGCCACGTTCCAGTTGCTAGGCAACTTGTCTCCATTCTAGTTCTCCAACTCGTATGATCCTTTCCTGGTGATAGCTGAAACCCGGTAGGGACCTTCCCATATTGGACCTAGCTTCCCTGCGTTGAGCTCCCGGGTGTTTTGGGTTACTTTCCTCAGAACCAAGTCTCCTACTTTGAAATAACGGAAGTTGGCTCTTCGATTATAATATCGCTTTATTCTCTACTTTTTTGAGCTACCATTCTTATATGCGCCAAGTCCCTACGTTCCTCGAGCAGTTCCAAGTTGACTAACATCGCCTCGTTGTTCGATTCTTCATCTGCTCAAAAATATCTCAAAGTAGGTTCACCTAATTCTACTAGGATTAGGGTTTCAGCCCCATACACAAGGGAAAAAGGAGATTCTCCTGTACTCGATTTGGCCGTTGTTTGGTAGGCCCATAGAACTCCGGGCAATTCTTCGGGCCAATTGCCTTTTGCTGGTTCCAACCTTTTCTTGAGGTTTTGAATAATCACTTTGTTTGTTGACTCCGCTTGACCGTTTGCACTTGGATGATAAGGAGAAGATGTGATTCTCTTTATCTTTAAATCTTCGAGGAATTCTGTAACTTTTGCACCGATAAATTGTGACCCATTGTTGCATGCTATCTCTTTTGGTATTCCGAACCTGCAAATTATATTTTCCCACATGAAATTGACCACTTCGCGTTTTTCGATCATCTGATAAGGACGTGCCTCCACCCATTTGGAAAAATAGTCAGTCAAAATTAAAAGAAACCTTACCTTTCCGTGAGCTGGTGGCAGCGGTCCAACGATGTCCATCCCCCATTTCATGAACGGCCATGGGGACAAAACAGAATGTAAGGGTTCTGCCATTTGATGTACTAGTGGTGCGTAGCATTGACACTTATTACATTTTCATACGAAGTCTTTGGCGTCTTGTTCATGCGAGGCCAGTAATTTCCTTCTCGTACCAACTTTAGCACTAAAGAATACATGCCCGAGTGATTGCTGCATATCCCTTCGTGGACTTCTCTCATGACATAATTAGCTTCTGACGCTCCTAAGCATCGGGCCAGCAGGCCTTAGAAGGACTTTCTATATAATTGGCCTCTCTTGAAGCTATATCGTGCAACGTTGGCGCGTAATGGCCGTGATGCTTTGGGGTCTTCAGGCAACTTCCCGTGCTCAAGATAGTTGATTATTTCATTTATCCATACCCAAACTAGACTAGTCGAATTTACCTCATGGTAACCATCCGTATCTAGGACTGAGCTCATCAGTTATTCTAACATCCCGGATTCTAATCCCTTTATTTGCGTCGATGATCCTAAGTTTGTAAATGCATCCGCTTCTGCGTTATACTCCCGCGGGATGTAAGTAATTGACCACTCCCGGAATCGCGCCAAAAGAGTCTAGACCTTTACCACGTATTGTTGCATACTTTCTTGTTTAGTATTAAAGATCCCGTAGACCTGATTTACCACCAGTTGCGAGTCACATTTAATTTCGATAACCTCGGAATCAAGTCCTCGGGCCAATTCGAACCCTGCAATCAAAGCTTCATACTCTGCTTCATTGTTAGTTAAAGGGAATTTTCTGATGGCTTGCCTTAGGGTTTTCCCCGAAGGCGTGATTAAGACTCTTCCGAGTCCAGACCCCTTTACGTTGGAATCTCCATCCGTAAATAAGGTCCAAACCCCCGATTTTGATTCCGACACCATAACTGCCTTCTTGGTTGCCAGAGTCAGTAGTCCCGGAGTGAAATCGACCATGAAGTCAGCCAAGACTTACGACTTAATTGTAGTCCTCGGTTTATATTCTATGTTGAACTCACTCATTTTCACATGCCCGAGAGCTCGGGTTTATGGAGGATGTTCCACAAAGGAAAAGTAGTCACCACGGCTATCGGGTGACATTGGAAGTATGGCCTCACCTTCCGAGCTGCGACTACAAAAGCTAAGGCCAGTTTTTCCAAATGTGGGTAGCGAGTTTCTGCTCCCGTTAAAATTTTGCTAACGTAATAAATGGAAAATTACGTTTCTTCATCCTCCCGGACTAAAACCGTACTTACCACAACTTCTGAAACTGCGAGGTAGACCAGCAATGTTTCACTTTCTTTTGGTTTTGAAAGCAATGGAGGGATCGATAAGTATTTCTTTAGATCCCTCAGAGCCTGTTGGCACTCCGGTGTCCATTCGAAATTATTCTTCTTTTTAAGCAATGTGAAGAAGCGATGACATTTTTCCGATGACCAGGAAATGAACCTGCTCAAAGCTGGTAATCTTCCTGTGAGCCTTTGGACTTCCTTTACGTTCGACAATTGATCCGGGATATCCTCTATGGCTTGATATTGTCAGGATTTACCTCAATTCCCCTTTGTGAGACCAAAAATCCCAGAAACTTACCAGAACTGACCCCGAACACAAACTTCTCGGGGTTAAGTTTCATGTTATGCTTCTTTAGGATATCGAATGTTTCTTGCAAATGCTTAAGATGATAACCTGCATTCAAAGAATTAACGAGCATATCGTCTATATAAACTTCCATAGTCTTTCCTATTTGCTTTTCGAACATCTTATTTACATATTGATAAGTGGCCCCGACATTTTTCAACCCGAATGGCATTACATTATAACAATATGTACCAAAATTCGTTATAAACGAAGTTTTTTCCTGATCTCCCGGGTTCATCTTGATTTGGTTGTACTCGAAATAAGCATTGAGGAAACTCATCAACTCGTGCCCGGCCGTGGCATCAATCATTTGATCGATATTTGGTAGTGGGAACGAGTCTTTTGGGCACGCCTTATTAAGGTCTTTATAGTCTACACACATGCGAAATTTATTGTTATTCTTAGTAACTAATACTATATTGGCTAGCCAGTCCGGATATCTTACCTCTTGGACCAAACCAATTTTAAACAAGCGGGTTACCTCTTCTTTGAGGAATTTATTCCTAGCCTCGGCAATAGGGCGTTTCTTTTGCCTTACCGGAGGTAACTCCTTCTAGCTCGGGAGTAGATGTCGGTTCCTGTAATTTCTATGCCATGTGTTCCTTCCCTTTGCTACTAGAAACTGAGATTGCATTCATCTCTCTTGCTGCCGGTTGATCACCTCTTATCTGCTTGATTCCTTCGGGCGTTGGAAACTTCAGCAATTGGTGATATGTTGAAGGTACAACTTTCATCTCGTGTAATCATGGCCTTCCCAGGATGATGTTGTATCCCATATCACCATCTACTATTTCGAAAATATTGTTTTCATTACTCTTTCAGCATTCGTGAGAAGCAAAATCTCTCATCGGGTCATCACGCTCGCAAGGTTGAATCCAGTGAGGAGCTTTGCTGCCGGAATAATTCTTCCGGTGAGTTTAGTTTGTTCCAATACTCTCCATTGTATGATATTGGCCGAATTCCCCGGATTCACTAGAACACGTTTAATCTTAAAATCTAACACATTTAAAGAAATTACCAGTATGTCGTTGTATGGTAACAACAATCCGTCTGCTTCCTTCTCTGTGAAAGTGATATCGTCTTCCCAGAGTCTTTTACTATGAGTTATTGATACTTTTGTCTTCTTCGCTGCCGAAAAGGTGACCCCATTAATCTCATTCCCCTCGAAGATCATATTGATCGTTTGGCATGTGGGTTCTTCTCCTGCTTTCAAAAGTTCTCTGTTACGACCATAATTGTTCTTAGCTCGATCACTCAAGAATTCTCTGAGATGACCATTCTTCAATAGTGTTGCCACCTCCTCTCAGAGGTATCGGCAGTCCCCTGTCCGGTGGCCGTTAGTCCCATGGTCCTTTGGCCGATGATATGGAACCGACCTGGTCATCTTCGACCCTTATCTTTGACTCGTACCGGTTGTGAACATCTGCCCAAGTTGTTGCTTGAAATTCAAGCAGGCTCTCCTTCAGCTTCCGGGAAGCGTCTGAGCTTCTCGGTTTTAATCCTTTGGTGAATTCTTCATATTCCCATAATTGTTCTTAGCTCGGTCACTCAAGAATTCTCTGAGAAGACCATTCTTCAATAGTGTTGCCACCTCCTCTCAGAGGTGTCGACAGTTCCCTGTTCGGTGGCCGTTAGTCCCATGGTCCTTTGGCCGATGATATGGAACCGACCTGGTCATTTTCGATCCTTATCTTTGACTCGTATCGGTTGTGAACATCTGCCCAAGTTGTTGCTTGAAACTCAAGCAGGCTCTCCTTCAGCTTCCGGGAAGCGTCTGAGCTTCTCGGGTTTAATCCTTTGGTGAATTCTTCATATGCCCATTCATCCGGGACAGCCGAGAGTAATATTCTTTATTTCTGGAATCGGGTAACAAACTCTCGTAATAATTCGGATTCTCCCTGTGCGATCTTGAATATGTCGGCCTTCCAGGATTGTTCTTTTCTGGACCCGGCATGAGCCTTGATGAAAGAATCTCCGAGCTTCTCAAAGGAATCTATGGAATGCTCGGGTAATAATGAATACCACGTTAGGGATCCCCTTGTGATAGTTTCTCCAAATTTCTTTAGCAGCATATATTCAATATCGTGAGGAGATAGATCATTTACTTTTACCGTCGTTGTGTAGGTGGTAATATGCTCATGTGGGTCTGAAGTCCCATCATACTTTGGAATTTCAGGCATCTTGAATCGCTTTCGGGATTAGTTCTGGTGCCGCACTCAGCTTGTACGGTAATTGAATATACTTCTTCGAGTCTGGGCCTTTCAATACTGGTGGCGCGCCCTAAATTTGGTCCATGCGGGCGTTTACTTCCCTCATGAACCGTAAAAGTTCATTCTTGAACGGGTCGTTCTCGTTGTTGAGACCGTATCTGCTCCCCCCAGCCCCGTCGAAGCCAACTTTGCCCCTGGGAGTGTTGTTATCGATTCTCTGTGTTATTTGGTTTGCGGGAACACCAGGAGGAATTGGATCTCGTCTGTTTGCATTATTCAAAGCCCCTGATAGCGCATGCTTCAGTTCCGTCATAACCTGATCCTGACGCGTGAGATGGCCTAGAATGATTGTTTGTTGCTCTTGCAGGATCCTCACCGCATCCACGACATGCTCCTCGTCAGAATCATCAGAAGTTATCTCTCGAACCTGTCGAGGGTCCTGCCTATCATGCACCAGCGTGGCGTCATTTCCCTCATTGCGGGTGTCACCGATTGAATCCTCGAAATGAGGTTGATCCCCTCGAATTTCTGGGTCGTACGTGTTGTTAACAGTGTTATCTACCAATTGTTTATGATTTTTCTAAGACAATAATAATCAAATCGCGTTAGTAAAAACGATAAGGATTAATTTAATTGCACGACTGTCTAGGCCCCACGGTGGGCGCCAAACTATTTATCCGTAAAATGATACAATTAAATTTATATGTGATTTCTAGACAAGTGAACTAATTTGATCCTGAAATAACTCAATAATTGAATAAATGTACAATGCTTAGCCTTGAAATATAGACGAAATAACAAAGATAACAATTTCGGGAACAAAATTTCCGGGCACAGCAATGATGAGATCAAAAAGCAAGAAAGTAAGATTGTATTGAGCTTTGTATAGAATGTAGTATTGGTTTTGCTAGAAAATTCGTGTCCTTTACAATAATAATTAAGCTTACTATTTATAGTTATGTCTAGGGAAGGAGGTCCTAGGATCATGTCCTCCTTTAATGTTAATTATGAGGGTCATTGATGAAGATGTAACGGTGAACTAAATGCCAAATTCTCTGTAACGGACCGTCGCTCTTAATGCTGCAGAATATTCCATATTAAAATCTACCGGGTGCAGATCATTTAACACACATTTATGAACGTTATCCTTTCCAGTAATAATAAGAATGGTTGCGTTTGGTCTTCGGTCATTCCTGTCTTGGGTTCCACGTGTCCTCCCTTTAGACGATCACGTGTCATATCATATTTCACCCTATACATACACTTGTGACATCAGGTCTTGAAATTTTACTAGTAGACATTTGGAGGTTTTTGAGTATTTATTTCACCACACTTGTTCTCATATTTGTTTACACTTTATTATATTAAATTTTTTATATTTTACTTACTTAATAAATAAAAAACAACTATTTCGAAATTGTTAAAAGAATAAATACTCTTGAGCCGAGGGTCTATTGGAAACAACATCTCTATCCTCACAAGGTAGGGGTAAGGTCTGCTTACACACTACCCTACCCAGACCTCACGGTGTGGGATAAGACTAAATATGTTGTTGTTGTTGTTGTTGTTGTTAAAAGAATAAATATATGGCTAGTTCACCATTGGCCTGCCTAGCGGCGACGTTGAGTGTCATCACGATCTATAGGTAAAATCGAGTCGTGACATAGATAAAGCAAAAAAGCTATTATTGACGGCATGGTTAGTTACTTGATGAATATTTATGAATGATAATAATTAAAAGGTCATTATTTATTAACGATTAATTGCTGCCTAAATAATTAGTTATCTTCATTAAGGAACACATAAAGGTCAACAATAGGTTGCAAAAGAGCAAAATAGAATATTAAATTAAAACAAATAGAGAACTAAATACCTGCAGAAGGTGTGGCACTACGAGGATTCGTACCGTATATCTATTTTGAGCGAGAGCAAAAAAAAGAATAGAATTGTATGCCACGCGCTGGAGAAGCGAGAGTGGTGGAGGAGGTTTAGGTTAATAAATACGAGGGGTACATAGTAAGAAAGCCATTGGTCAGTGGAAGAGCAAAATGAGGCAAAGGGTGGGCCCACTCCCGTACTCTTGGATTGGACATTTCTGGAAAGTTTGCCTTTTATTGCTATTATTCCAATTTCCCTTTTCTGAAACCAAACCCCTCTTGCCCCTCTGCCGTGGACCTGATCCTCCCTGACTCACAAATCACAATAATTCCCAATACTTGTATTCCCAATATACCCCTCTTTCCACTCCATATTTACCATTCCCTTTTCCTAAATAGTAAACAAGGTGAAAACAAAAAGCATACAGCAAGTTGAAAAAGTAAATGATAAAAAGAAAAAAGAATTTAAGTGGGCTTTGGACATAAGAATTGTAAAATTTCAAAATAGAGGTAAAAAACTTTTTAAGTGAAAATGGTATTTGAAATTTAGAGTTATGTTTGGACATAAATATAATTTTGGATTGTTTTTGAAGTTTTGTGAGTAATATGAGTGAAATTTTTGAAAAATAATTTTTTGAAATTTTTAAAATTTTTCGAAAATCTGCAAAATGCATTTTCAAGTGAAAATTGAAAATTTTATGAACAAACAATAATTTCGAAAAAAATAAATTTTTTTGGAAAAGAGAGAAAAATTTCTTATGTCCAAACGTACTCTAAGTCTTGTACACTAGTAAGCTGTGTAAAATAATTATATAATCAAATTAAATTTATCTTTATAGCATGTTTGATATTGTAACATGAAAATAGAGTAATAGTTTGTTATATTAAAAAGTTAACACCAAAGTAGGCAGTATATATAACTTAGTCCAAAATAAAAATCAGTACGAAAAGAAAATCTAAGAGAGAGATAAAGGGGATTTTGTCTAACGTGGGAGTGGATGAATGAAAAGGAAATGACAATTAGTTGTAGCTAATAAAGGTAATAGAGTAGTAAGTCATCCATTCAGTCTTGCAGCTGTCTATTTCCATTAGTGGATATTTTACAAATATATATATACTCAGAGACAGAAAGAAAACTCAAAGGAATGAATGGAGAGAATGCTTTTCGATTTGGTTAACGTCGGAAAGTTGCGTAATTAAGAAAGAGACCCTTCTTACTTTAAATTTTTTTTTTACCCTTTTGTTTTTCCTTTTTCTTTTTCTTTAGAACAGCCAAGTCCAACCAATAAGAAAATATCAGATAGATTTCGAGATCAGTAAAGTTACTGTGGGTACACAGTTCTCCTTTCATTAAAGAGTGTGAAGAGATTGGTTAAAAACACTAGAGTACTGCACTGCAAGTAGAAAAAAGTGAACTAGCCAGTTAAAAAAAACGAAAGCAAAAGTATTTATGAATGATTAAACAAGAGAGAAAGGCAAGTGACTTGGGACAAGAAAATAGATTAGTAGTACTAGGGTTGGGTGAAATGGGGTGGCTGCTTTTAGGGGTAGTGTTCTAAAATTGGCCTCGTCTATGTCTTTATTGGGCAGCTAAGAGAGGAATGGCACAAGATCTAGTGAAATACTACTACTAGTAGTAACTTAATACAAGTGGGAAACATATATCTATCATATCTAACCCTATATCTCTCTCCACTAACCTTTTTTTTCCCAACAACTTAACCTCTCTATAAGTCGTAGGTTTCATGTTCTTTCAATACTCAGCACACAACTTTCGATTTTTTATCATTATTTAATAGTATATATTCAACTCCACGCATCTATTTTAGACAGACAAAGAGAGAGAAGAACAAAGAAGCACAACTAGAGAGAGAGAAGAATATTTAAAAGTTTAGGAAACTGAAAACAAGTCCTTTTGTAGCAATAGCCATAACCCCCACACCACCATACCCACCCCACCCCACCCCCTGGGTCGGAGATGAGAGGAGCTGACCCATAAAATATCTTCAAAATTTTCTACTATTTTTTATTGTATAGTTTTGTGATTCTTGGGTTTATGGAGTGTAGAGAAATGTGGGATCTAAACGATTCTCCAGATCGACGAAGGGATGAAAAATCAGAAGAAGGCTGCTCTTCTCCTATAGAGCTAGAGGGCGATGATGAGAAAGGTAAACGGGTCGGATCCGTTTCGAATTCAAGTTCATCGGCAGTAGCTATTGATGATATTTCGGAGGAGGAAGATGGAGAAAAAGGCAAGAAAAAGAGAAGTAGTCCTAGCAAAATATTCGGCTTCTCCGTGGTGGGTCCCGGTAACGACGATGAGGAACAGCCGGTAACCCGTCAGTTTTTTCCGGTTGATGAGTCTGAAACGAGTGCGCCTACCAATGGATCCCCGAATTTTCCCATGGCTCACTGGGTTGGAGTTAAATTTTACCAAACTGAGCCACTTGGCAACACGGGAGCGGGCAAGCCAATGGATGTGGCTCAACAACAGCAGCAGCAGCCTACGAAGAAGAGCCGCCGTGGACCAAGGTCTAGGAGCTCACAGTACCGTGGGGTTACCTTCTACCGGAGAACTGGCCGGTGGGAGTCTCACATATGGTGCGCCCTTAAAACCATTCACTCCACGCTCCAAATTTTTGATGATTCCAATTTATACCTACCATCGCTCTCGTTATTTATTATTCTGAATTTATTACCCGTGTTCCTTTTCCTCATTTGCTTTAATAATTTCAGGGATTGCGGGAAGCAAGTTTATCTAGGTATGTGATCTTTATTTTTTTGAACTGAGTTTTAAGCTTAGTAATTAATAGCATCATTTGCTATTGTTCATATCGAAAATTAATCTGATAATTTAAACGGGGTTTCCTTTTCATCAATATTTCTGTATAGGTGGATTTGATACGGCACATGCAGCAGCTCGGTGAGCTTCTGGTTCTCAATACTAAATGTTCTTCGTTTGTTTTTTATTTTTGTTTTTTGTAATTATATCTGATAAATTAAAAATAAAAAATTTACAGGGCATACGATAGGGCAGCTATCAAATTCCGGGGAGTGGAAGCAGACATAAACTTTAACTTAGAGGATTATGAGTCCGACTTGAAACAGGTAATTTCATGATCTGATCAGCGTGACAGATTTGGAAAAGTGTGTTTTATATTTTTTCTGATTTCTGTGTGCCTGTATAGTTGGAGAACTTTTGTATAATCCTGGCCTCATCTTCAACAGTGTTTTCCTTATCTTCAACAGTTGTTTGCTTTACATTTTGATTGGAAGAATTAAATTGTTTTTTATTCTTTTTTCGATTTTTTATTTTTTTTGGGTATGATACAGATGACCAATTTAACAAAGGAAGAATTTGTGCATGTGCTTCGGAGGCAAAGTACTGGATTTCCGAGGGGAAGCTCCAAGTATAGAGGGGTGACTTTGCACAAATGTGGTAGATGGGAAGCTAGAATGGGACAGTTCTTAGGCAAAAAGTAAACAGTAAAAAAATAAATCCTATTCTCATACTGACTTATTATTCTTCTGAGTGGGTTCAATCCATTTTCTTAGGGAATAGTCCTTTTTTGTTCTCAATTCCATCCATTCTTTACTACCTATTAACTTTTATTCTCGAATTTTTGTTGAATAGGTACGTTTATTTGGGCCTCTTTGATACTGAGGTTGAAGCTGCCAGGTGTGTGGTTGCACTGCCTAATTTATTTTTCCTACTTAGTACTAATTAATTTCCATTGCTTGCTCTCGAATTACTAATTAATAAAGAGCCTTAGGCCTTTAATTTATTGAATATATAGTGCGGCTAACGTCTTTTTTTTTTTTTTTTTTAATTTGCTTCAACTATATATAGGGCTTATGATAAAGCTGCCATCAAGTGTAATGGGAAGGATGCAGTTACTAACTTTGATCCTAGCATTTATGAAAATGAACTCAACTCAACTGGTAAATACCATACTACATTTTTTTGCTTTCTACGTGGTAATTAAGTTGCTGTAATTTTGTTAACAGAAGATCAGAAAAAAAAATTATACAGAAAAGATTAAGCTGCAAAATATTCATTAGTGTGGTTTTCCAGAATCTACTGATAATGCAGCAGATCACAATCTTGACCTGAGCTTGGGTGGTTCAAGCTCAAAGCAAGGAAACCGAGAAAATGGGGATAATATTAATAGGGGTCAAAATCCTTCATCTATGCAATTTGGTGTTGATTGGCGGCAGCAAGGATTAAGGCCTGAGGTACTAATTAATTAGTTGAATATTATAGTTTAAAATTATCTTCCTTTTTCTTTTGATCTTCAAATGCAAAATGTTTTATTTTCCAGAAGCAAACTGCTCCAATCGATATGAATGGTCGAAGAAGAGATAAGGGGTACAATGAATCAGAAACGTTGCAGCTCTTGAGCCAGACACACCTACATTCTCCAGTGTCGTTGAAGCCTAATAATAATAGTCAAGTACAACGGTTTGGCCAATTTATGAGACCTGGTGAATCCCATATGATTCAAATGTTTCCACATCAGTTCAGCTCATCAAATTATCAAGTGAATATATACCCAATTTTATCATTTACCATAAGTGGCATCTTAACTTTTCTCCGAGCCATTTTTAATTGTTGTAACATGACTATATATATATATATATATATATATATATATATATATATATATGTATACAGGTTCAATTTCCAAGCGGCAGCAATGGAGGCAGAATTGGAGCTACAAATGTAGGAGAAATTTCGCTGTCAACAAGCAATGCTTCTTCACAATGGCAATCCAATTATCCTCCTCAGATATTTGCAGCTGCTGCAGCATCATCAGGATTCCCCCAGCAGATAGTAAGACCTCAAAATTGGTCCTCAGAAAATGGCTTCCATCACTCTTTCATGAGACCCTCTAATTGACCATATTCCACTTCTTCATCATATTTCTTTGCCATTTTCTACTTGTGGTTTATAAACCTTTGTAAAGAGTAAAGGGTTGAGATTCTTAATACATATTACCCAAGGCTCTTTTGGTTGGAACCCCGGAAAAAGAAAAATAGAAACAAAAGGGTGGACAAAAGTTTTGGGAAATTCTTAACTTTTTGGAAAATATGTCTCCTCCGCATTTGTCCAAAACTAACTGAAGGAAAGATTTTCAACTAGACTTCTATTAGATTCTTCTGACTATAAGCTGGCAATTTAATTTGCCCCCATTCGCAGTCGTGCTTTTCACCAACCTCTCATTGTAACTTGTTTACATCTGGAGCTTCTTATGGAGTATTATATAGTATTTTTTTATTCGCTTATTTTTGTCTTCATTCTTTTACTTGTAACAAAAGCCCAACCACTTCAAACTCCCATTTGAGTAACGAGATGGAATAAACAAATTAACGTCTTTGGGTAATTGATGTGTAATGAGTAGAAAGAGTACCAAAACTCTTTGACAGGTACGCTACATATCTTTTGTTAAAATGGGGAACTTTTGATTAGTCTTGTTCATACTAAGAACGTTAGCACAGGTCAAAGTTCTCCTTTTTTTTTATCTTCTGTTCTTTTTTAGACATGTGAAAATAAGGACAGAGTGAAAAGAAAAGAGGGCAAGTAGGCAGATGTACAAAATGGGATGGTTTTGTTTTCTGGGAAATATCACCGCATGGGGATGAATTGTCACTTGTCAATGGTTGTCCTTTGAATCAGTTCTCATGACTAATAGTATGTGTCAGACATGGCTATTATGGTGAGAGGGACTTAACAACAATAACAAGAACCCATAAGTGGGATATAAGAAGGCAAAAGAGTATGTTGTTTTCGATAGACTTTCACCCAACAAGCAAAACAATCCAAAGCTAAAGAAATAACAAGTAATAATAGAGATTTACAACTAAGAAAATACAAGATTACACTTATATTATTGGTGCTAGAAAGAAAAGCACTCGATTATCTATTAACCCTTTACATTAATTCTTGACATTCATACCTTCTTATCAAAGTGAGTCGAGGGTCTTCCGGAAATAGCCTCTCTATTCCCGTTGGGGTAGGGGTAAGGTCTGCGTATACTCTACCTTCCCCGGATCCCACTGGTGAGATTTTACTGGGTCGTTGTTGTTGTTGTTGTACACCTTTCTATCAAAGATCATGTTCTCGATCGGTAAGCTGAAGTATCACATGTCCTACCTAATCACATCTCCCCAATACTTTTTTGGACTACCTCTACTCCTCATACCAATCAAGACCAACCTCTCACACCTCCTTAATAGTGCATTTATCTAAGTCTCGCTTCCCGCATCTTGTCCTCTACGTAAGCCACTCACATCTTGTCCAGAATATCTTCATTCTTAATCTTATCTGACCTGGTATGCCCACACATCCATCTCAGCATTTTCATATGTGCTACTCTCATCTTCTGGACCTCAATCCTAAAATTAACTTTTTTCTTTTTCTTTTTTTGGTTCGAGAAAATTATGGCGAGAGATCCATCACGGCACCTTGCTACCCGGGCCTTCGCGCGACGCTTTAGCATTACACTAAAATTAACTTCAAAGCACGTAGAGAATGAAAAGTGAATATTGAATTGCAAACCTGTAGAGTTGTTATTGTATATCTATAGATGAAAAAAATATCTCCACATGTGACTAGTGAAGTTTGATCTAATGCTCTGCTGTGATAAATTTATGGTTACAAGCTCATCGTCAAGGATAAAATATACTAATATTTAAAGTCAAAAAGTTTAAAACCATAAAAATATAGTACCGTTTTTTAACTTAATTCAAAAAGGTATCACATAAAATAAAAATTTAAAAGTTGTAAAGTTTATTTACCACTATGTGTAAACATTGTATCCTCATGGGAAAGATAGGGGTGCGGAAAATATATATCTATAGATGCAAAGTTTGGTCTTCAATAGACCTTTATCTTCTCTTATCAAGAACCTTACACACCAAAAATATTTTTGAAAAATAAAACCCGAGCCTGGTCATCATCCAATAAAGGTCAAAGTAGGGTTTTCCTGATTTAGTCGCTTCTACCGCTAGTTTCTATAATTGTGTACTTTGCCAGGGAACAGAGTACAAATATAGAAATAATTTAAAAAATCTTAATAAACCTTTTAAGTATGAGATTAAATAAATCAATCCAGATGTGGAGCTTTGATGTCCAACTTTCAATTCGATATTATACTAGGTGATAAACGAAATTATTAAAAATGGTGCGCGGTTTCATCATCTAGGGCGTCATAATCGATTTAATATAATAGCCAACCTTCTATTTTTGTCCATTCCTATTATTGTATTACTATTATTATATTAAAATAATTATGTATTAGTTAAACAGAGTTGTCATGTCAGAACAATGTACAATACAACTTGATAAAATAGGATTTCATGATATTCTCTCTTTCTCTTTTTCTAATTGAAAATAAATAAATAAATAAAACAAGTGCCTATGCTTATTTTTTTTAAAAATAACTTCAATCAAGAATTTTTTTATTGATGAATCTTTATGGGTACAATTCTATTTGTTCCGTTGATTCTTTTCTTTGTATTATTCTTCATGATTCGAAAGTTTAAGTAGCGTTTTTCTTGAACATTGGATAATGTAGACTTCCTAGGAAAGTATTTGGTTTCCAAAAGAGTAAAAACATTACTTGATCACTTATGTAGCTTTGAGAAAGATAATATTTGATATCTTTAATATCGGTATGAATATTTCATGAATTTATAAAATTTTGAGATAACAAGTGCCGATTTGATGAAAGGATAAACCAAAAGTAGCAAAGTTGTTGTGGTTTTTGACTACACAAACTGAAATAGCTAAGCTGGCTATTCAGAAAACACTTAGATTTATATTAAAATTTACTAACAAGCAGCGTCGGCTTTAAGGGAAAGTCACAGGCCCCTAGAATTGAAGGGCCCGAAAATGTTCAAATTATATAGTATTAAATATTATAAAATTATTAATAAAAGAAACTAGATTTTATATATACTTCTTTGTTTGAAATATGATAGAGGTTATTCAAATAAATAACTCGAGTTTTATAATGACTATGCAATATATGAAAATAAATAATTTGATAATAACTTTGATAATAAGAGAACGAAGTCTATTGTAGTATTAGAGTTAATTATTTCTTATAAAGAGAAGATTAAGACATTTTGTCACTTCGAAATAGACTTGACTAAATATATGAAATTATATTGACATCTATTTATTGGTACAAAATTAAAATTATTAAATTATGAGAATTTATAAGAATATTGTCTTAACCTTCAATATATATTTCTTGTAAAAATATTATCTAAGCCTTAGTGAGTAGAATTACAAAATATTTGCAATGGTGAGAGTTAGTAGGTAAATGAGTAAATGATCAAGATACATACAAGATGGTTGGTATACCATTGTTACAGAAAAAGAAAAAGGAAAATAATATATTAAATTTTATTAAATAAATTGAAGGTCTCTTATTGAGGTTTTGGCTTTAGGTCACCAATATTGTTGAGCCAAGGGGCGAAGGTACATAGCCCTAAGTCAACTGATCATCCTTCCTCGAAAAATTACATTGTATATATAGGTACAATAATACATTTTTATGATATATAATGTATATTGAAGACTTTTTATCGGATATTCTTTTTAATTATTTCAAGTTTAAATACCCTGAATAAAATTTCTGACTTCGCCACCGATTTAACGGTCCCGGCTAATAAGGTGGCCACTAAGCTGAATAAGCTGTATCTACTATTGATTGGCAATATGTTAAATTTGTTTTTAAAAAAATATGCTAATCTATAAATTCGTCAACTTCTTTCTTTCTCTCTCTCACTCAGGTGGTCCAAAAATCTTTCCCACGCTCCTCAGGATAAGTGTAAGTCCACGTACAGCGGAGTACATAGTACTAGAAAGTGAAGAAAAGAAGAAAATTACAAATGAATCGTCTGTTCAAAGACAGCACGAGAATACTGCACCACACTTGCAAACTTTGTTAGATTCTTTACTTTGCATAGGATCCACGAAACACTGTAAAATCCTCAGAGAAATTAGAGAGGCAGATTCAATCCATTCATTCATTCACTTTTTTGTCCTTATACAGAGCTGTACGATTATTTGTCTGAGTAATTTCATTACTTTTACTCTGCTACTTACCAGATTAGGTAATTAGGAGTAGTAATTAATCAAACAAATCACCAAGTCAGTTGTCTGTATAGTTGTATATGTATGCATGTCACGTGATAGGAAGTGACGAAGAAAGCAAATGGGTTGTTTCAGATGTATAGGTTGGCGTGAAATATAAATACGTACGTATTTTTTCTGAGTTGGGGATACATAGATTAAAATAACAGGGACCATTTTCTTTTTCTTATAGATAATTTTGCTTGAAAACTGGACTAAATTATACTCATAGTGATACAAAGGTGAAATTATGATATTAAGCTACAACTCTAACACTCTGGTAAATAGTTATCTGCATAGAGTGTTTACACAAAATCAATCAATTTAACCTTATCAGTTTTGTATGAAATAAGGTAATATAAATGGATATGTCAAGTCTTTCTTATTTTATATTTCCTTTTAATATAAAATATTAAAGAGGATGCTTTCCGAAATGTATATTGCTTCAGCAGTTGCCTTGATTAATAATCTTAATTTTACTTGATCAAGAAGCTTTTAATTTTTTTTATATTATTAACAAATCTTTTTGGTTTTATTTTGAAATTATATGAGGGGAAAAAAAAGGGAGAAGTTGGATGGTGACTTCTGTTTTTAAGAAAATTCACAAGCATCGGTGGCCACATTATTTAGTACTGAATTTCTCGATACATCACTTTCTTCATTCATTTCATCATTCACCCAACTTGAGTAGTTGATAGAATAATCTGTTCCTAGTATTATTTTTTCCTTTTGCTTTCCATTATTTTTCGCTCCCACCCAAACAAATGGAGTATACAATTCCTATCTTTATTTGCTTTCTCGCTTGAGTGGTCACACGGACTTTCTTTCTTCTATGACATTGTATTTATTTATGTGAAAAAGTGAATTGATTATGATGCCTTCCACTTTTGGAAAGTCCGTTCTTTGGGGTTTTGTTTGTTTCAATTTCTCACTCCCCTTGTGACCCAACTATTCTCTTCTCCTATCCCCACTTTCCCATTCTATTTTCTCTTTAGTTCTCGGCCAATCTGTAATTGTGTAAATCTTTTATTATGAGGTAATTGCGTCACTTGGAAAACTAACATGAACAAGTACCTTTTATGGACTTATGATGACAGTTATCGCGGTAAATTCTATATTCCAAAATTTCATTTTTTACCGTTATTACCATTGTATAGGTTAAGACTCTTTTTACTAGCAAAAATCTTTATCGATGTTATGTAAAAGAAACGTTTTTCAGTGGTCGCTAATCTTGGGAAACTCCGTATATTAATTAGTACACCAGCTAGAACTGCATATTTCATTTGACTTTATTGCACAAAAAACATAATCTCTCTGAACTCTAACGCACAATAACTGATATAATTTAAGGATCCACCAAACTATATAGAGAATCAAGTTCTCTATAAGTTCCCACATATATAAGTTTTCACAAAAATCACGTACACTGCAGTGAGTAAATGACAACAGCTCAACGGGATTAAAAATCACGACCTACCCTTGTAGGATTTCAACTTCACTACTGAGCAACTTTCAGATTATAACCTATGTAACCTAGGGATTAATTTAATCCCTCACTAACTTGTAACACGCTATTACGAGCCACTTTGTAATAACTCTATGACAAAGACTTTACAACTCGACTAACTCTAGCCAAGACACAAATACAAGGGTTTATGATTTACAAAGGGTTTCCTACGCAATGTTTCTAAACAAGCTAAGTAGGAATTACAATTGAAGAACTATTACAAAGTTACAACTCAACTAAGGATATACAATAAATTGATATGGGGAACTGGTTCGTAGTAGTTTTGTTCTTTTTTCTTGATGCACTTGAGAATCGTTTTCTTGATGATCAATCATAGAGAGTGTGCTTGAGTAATTTCTCTAAGTGATCAAAATATTTGTTTTACCTTCATTGATGTTAATAATACATTTGTGACATCACTACGATTATGTAAGCAAGGTAGGTAAAAGACACCTCCCATGAAGTTGACTGCTGCATTGTTCCTGCACTGTAACGTGTGCAGGCAGCAACTTTACAGTTGGGGCAGTTGACTTGTGCAGTTTCTTCAGGAAGCGGTAGCTATCTGTTTCCTCTGTTGTTCCTTTGACTCTGAAGAGTTGAACCATATCCCAAGCTGGAACCTTTTGATCTTAAGGTCTTGAGAATGTGTAACAGGTTCCTTATCTGGTTCTTGACAGTAAGTTTGTTAGATCATCAAAACATAACAGAGATATACATATAGCCTATCAATTTCTCCCTTTTTAATGATGATAAACTTATAATTCAAATTCCCTCTAAGAACCAGCATTTTCTGAATTCCCCCTATATCTCTTTCCCATCCTGTTCCCCCTAAATTATTTTTTTCCCTTTTGGCATCATAAAAAGATTAGTAATAGGCTTATAGCAAAAAGAAGTCCAGCTTGAGTTAACTCATGCCACTTGTGTGCATACAACATGAGTAAAAACAGAGCATAAAGACAAGGCATATACAGCAAAAAGGGAAAAGCTTCCATTAAACAATTTGAATTTGAAAAAAGGATGAGAGTCAATGTTACTGACAACCATCCACAATTCTAGACAAAAAAAATAAATACCACAAACATAAAAAAAACTAATCATAGGAAACTAATACTTAAGACTTGACACTGAGGGGACACTGTTTAGGGAGCACTGGAAGGAGAGAGCTTAATGGCAGAGGCAAGGGTTTTGAGGACGAGATCCATTCGAGCATTCGCCGACATTTGCTCATTGAACAGTTTCTCTTTCAGGTCCTCCACCTGCTTCTTGAGCTCAGCATTCTCCTTGGTCAGACGGGCAACCTCTTCACTTTGAGAGATACTGGAACCAGATGCCTCTTGAAGCTGACTCAACTGACTCTCAAGAATAGCATTCCTTGCTTTCAACTGCCTTATCTCAGCAGTAACATTGTTCTGAGCGTTGATCAACTGAGAAATGGTAGAAGTGCTTCCAACTCCTCCAGTCCTATCAATGCACTCACATTCTTCCAGAGTGAACTTAGAGAAAGTTTGCTTCTTAGTGCCCAGTTTAGCTTGTCCCAGAGGAACCTTGAAGTACTCAAAGACCTTGGTGAGAAGGAACCCATAAGGCAGCCCATGATTACCATCTTTAAAATCTGTCACTTTCTGCATGTGCTCTATCATGATCCCAAGGAGGTTGATGGTAGTGAAGTTGTCCAGTGCTTCCATGAGGAACAGGTATGCACGAGAATTGATAGATCTTCTTTCAGCACGAGGGAGCAAGACCTTGTTCACCATCTCAAATAGCAGTTAGTACACTGGAAGGAGGGCCTTCTTCTGTACCCGTTCCCCTTATTGAACTGCTCTGTCCTTCAGGATGGCATTTCTGAAATTTTGAGAACAAGATCCCTAAACACTAGACAATCCTTCAGTAGGCACACCTAGAATAGATCCCAACAAAGCAGAGTCCATTACCATGTCAACTCCATTCACCAGCACGCATGTATGATCATCCTCAACTTTGAAGAGGTCGACATAGAAACTTTGAACTTCCTCCTCATACATCTTTGGAGCATCACTTGTGAACAAATATGTCCATTGTTAAACTCATAAATTTCAACCAGTTGTCTCATACCAGCCTCCTCCAAAATGTCAGGGGAAAATGTGCGGCCCCATAGCACATTTTGATTCCTCAACTTCTTTTTCCCAGCACTCCTTGGATCACCAACTTTGGCCTTCTTTGATGAACCAGGTTCCTTATCAGTGTCAGCTTTTCTCTTAGCAGACTTGCGAACATTCTTTCCTTTTTTATCAGACTTCACAAACTTTTCACCCAATTCTTCCATCACACTAGAAGTAGACTCTTCTACTAACTTTTCGCCAGATTCTTTTACCACATTTTCACTAGCGACAACATCATCAGACTTGTTCAAACTTTCAGCAGACATAAAAGATCCCCTTTTAGGCTTGGGGAGACCATGCTTTTGTGAGCGCTTTCTAGTCAAGAAACAAGGTTCCTCTTCTACTTCATCATCCACATTCATAACTAGCACTGTCTGCTCTCTCACAACTTTCCCATATTTCACTAATTTTCTTCTCCTTGACTTAGCTTGGCTGTTCTAAAGCGCAGACTCAAGAGCCTCCTTCCTTTGCAACCTTATAGTAGGGCACTTAGGAGCAGACTCTTGAGCAACCATTGGTCTACGCCTAGCCAAGCTAGCAATTGGCATATCATCAGAATCGTCTTCACTGTCCCTAACTACTTCTTCAAAATCAGATCTCATCTCAGGCATAACCACAGACAAAGGCTAAGCATCAAAATGAGGGGAGGGAGCAGGATCAATACTGACCTGGGGATCTTGAGAGGACCCCTGAGTTGGATCCTCTGAGGAGGGATCAGGTCCCTCATTTGGGACCCCCAGTAGTATTGTCCTTTGCCGATTGTCAACGGGCACAAGCTCTCTACCCTCTACCATAGTCTTAGATTCTTCCCCTAAGCCTCAGACCCATCCGCACTTCCTTCGATAATAACCCATTCATTAGCTATAGATAGCATGTTTTTTATTACTTTTTTCTCTTGTAACTCTATGAAAAACGCAAAAGAAGAAGTAGTTGTACTTGTGGGCTCAAGATTAGGAACTGAAGCATTCTCAAAATCAGCCGTTTGGTCTGCATTTGAGCCTTCATCTAAAGGAAGACTGGAGATTTCCTGATTTTCTTCTTCATCAACTGTACCCTTTTCACCCAGATTTTCCGGCGAGGCAGGAGGAGAGCTCGTAGCTACAAACCTTTTAGGAGTCGAGATTTTGCAACTCCTATGAGAACCAAAACTCGATTGGGTAGGAGAGGAAACAGAGAGTGGGGGGTGACTCTGTCCTAGGGTTTTGGCTAGTAGTAGTGTGGAGCGATGAGTCAAACATTGGTGTTTCGACTGGTGAGGACACAGTTGGGATGTTACTTGGAACACTCGAGTTTTCATGATTTTCAGCCATTGTGAGAAGTGATGAATTGAAGAAAGGGGATGGGTAGTTTGAAGAGAAGAAGAAGAAGGGAGAGTTTGAAGTTTGATGTGAAGATTTGTGACAGTGATGGACGTATTTAAGATGGATGAGGGACCGGCTAAGAAAGGGCAGCAGTTTTGGGAGTCGGGTCGATTATATGAGACGTTTGGGTTCACAAGACGCAAGGAAAAGAAACTGATGCACTGATGATGTGGCACTTGTTTTAACCGTTCAAAATTATGCATGAGAGAACAAAGAAGCTACTAATCTATGTCAGGAGAACCAGGTTCCCTCACTAATCTTGCATCTGTAAGCTTTGCCCTTTTTACCAGCGTGTACTGCATCCACTGCCTATTTGCTCTGTAATCATCATGCGTGTCTACCTGTAATAGTATAGAGATGAGTTAGACTGTGCCAGAAAATACTTTTTAACTAATTTTACCTTAATATTTCCTTCATAGCCAATCATCGGGGGATCAGGTTCTCAGTTGGGTTTTATTAACCCTAGTGCTAGGCGATTTATTTCAAAATATTCTCTGCTAAAGGCCTTGGTAAATATGCCTGCAATCTGATCTTTTATGCTGCAAAATTTCATGAAAATGAGCCCCTTTTCAACATTGTCTCCGAGGAAGTGGTGACTCACATCAATGTACTTGGTTCTCTTATGTTAGACTGGATTTTTGGCCATATTAAGTGCGCTTGTATTGTCACACAGGAGGGGTACACAGTCAGAGAACACTCCAAAGTCTTCCAACTACTGTTTGATCCACAGCAATTGAGCACAGCAAGAAGCAACTGCTACATATTCCGCTTCTGCAGTTGAGAGTGCCACGGAGTTTTGCTTCCTTTTACCCCATAAGATTAGATAGGAACCCAGGAAATGTGCCATTCCAGACATGCTTTTCCTGTCCACCAGATATCCTGTATAATCAGCATACCAAACAAGATTAAAGCTGTCACCTGAGGGATAGTACAGAACTAGGTCCTGCGTTCCTTTGAGATATCTCAATATTCTTTTGGCAGCCTTCGGATGAGATTCCTTTGGATTAGATTGAAATCTTGCGCAGAGACCCACGCCAAATACAATGTCTGGTCTGCTTGCAGTGAGATACAAGAGTGACCCTATAATCCCTCTATACATGGTCTGATTTACAGGGGAACCGGGTTCATCCATGTCTAGACGAGTAGCTGTGGTAATAGGAGTGTCCATAACTTTTGATGCTTCAATGTCAAACCTTTTCAGCAGCTCCTTGATATACTTCTGCTGACTTATCCATGTCCACTTTTGAGATTGCCTCACTTGAAGTCCCAGGAAGAAATTTAATTCTCCCATCATACTCATCTTGAACTTCACTCCCCATGAGTTTTGCAAACTCTTCACAAGGAGAGTCAGTTGTGGCTCCGAAAATGATATCATCAACATATACTTGAACAATGAGTAAGTTCCTCCCTCGTTTCTTCAGAAAAAGAGTGTTGTCAATTTTCTCTCTTATAAAGCCTTTTTCTAGAAGGAATTTTGACAACCTTTCATACCAAGCCCAGGGAGCCAGCTTTAGCCCATACAGTGCCTTGTCCAGTTTGAACACATGCTCAGGATGTTCGTGACTCTCAAATCCAGGAGGTTGCTTGACATAAACTTCTTCTTTTAGGAAGCCATTCAGAAATGCACTTTTGACATCCATTTGGAACAGTGTGAATTCCATATGTGATGCAAAGGCAATAAGGATTCTGATAGCTTCCATTCGAGCAACTGGAGAAAAAAGTATCATCATAGTCAATCCCTTCTTCCTGATTGTAGCCTTGAACTACAATCCTTGCCTCATTTCTTGTTGTGTTTCCAAACTCATCAAGTTTGTTCCTGAATACCCGCTTGGTTCCTATAACAGTTCGATCTGCAGGTCGAGGAACCATGTGCCATACTTTGTTTCTTTTAAATTGATGCATCTCTTCTTGCATGGCATTGATCCAATCTGCATCTTTCAAAGCTTCTTTGATGTTTTTGGGCTCTATTTGAGAAAGAAAGGCTAAGAAGGCAAGTGAGTTTCTAGCTTTTGACCTAGCCTGAATTCCTGAGTCGAGAGGAGTGATTATGTTGTCAAGAGGATGTGAGCTTTTGTGCTTCCAATTTGGTACCTAAATCTCATTGGTAGAGAAGCCATGTATATCCAACTGAGATTCTTGGCCGCTTCTTACTTCAGCAAGTGGAGTACCTTGGACTGCATCAACAACTCTATTTTCAGCTACAGTTGTTGTGATCGTGGGACCAGGTTCCTCTCCAATGGATGGAGATGTACTTGCATCATCTTCACTGGATTCCTTGACATGACTTATCATGTTTGCCTTTCCATTTGCCTTGTTAATAACTTCACCTGGAACAGATAAAGGTTCTCCATCTTGGTCAACACGTATGGCTTTCTCACAGGATAGGTGAGATTCATCAAAGATCACATGTATACTCTCTTCAACACATTGAGTCCTTTTGTTGTATACTTTGTAAGCTTTGCTTTGAGATGAGTATCCCAGAAAGATTCCTTCATCACTTTTGGCATCAAATTTTCCAAGAGTTTCCTTTCCATTGTTGAGGACAAAGCATTTACCCCCAAAGGTCCTTAGATATGTCAGCTTGGGCTTCCTTCCATTCAGCAGTTCATATGGAGTCTTGTTCAGAAGGGACTTGATCATGCACCTGTTCACCAAGTAGCAAGCAGTATTGACAACTTCTGCCCAGAAATTCTTTGCAATCCCACTGTCAATTTACATTGTCCTTGCCATGTCTTCAAGAGTTCTATTCTTCCTCTCCACAACACCATTTTGTTGAGGTGTTCTTGGAGCTGAAAAATTGTGAGTGATACCATTTTCAGTACATAACTCATCAAATTTGGCATTGTCGAACTTTGTCCCATGATCAGACCTGATGCAAGCTACATTATTACCCATCTTCACTTGAATCTTTTTGACGAAGGCAACAAATACTTCAAAGGTTTCATCCTTGGCTTTGAGAAACAGAGTCCAGTTGAATCTGGAGTAATCGTCAACTATAACTAAGATATATTTCTTTCCTCCCCTGCTTTCCACCCTTATGAGTCCATATAAATCCATGTGAAGAAGATCAAGTGGCCTTGAGGTACTGACTTCCCTTTTGGACTTGAATGAGGATCTGACTTGCTTGCCTTTTACACATGCATCACACACTTTGTGATCCTTAAAACTTGACTTGGGCAAACCACGAACCAGGTCCTTCCTGACCAATTTGTTCAGCAATGTGAAGCTTGCATGACCCAACCTCCTATGCCATAATTCAAGATCATCATCAACATTACTTAGACAGCTAAGATCACAATTCTGCAGAGACTCAAAATCAGCAACATAGATATTTTTATATCTTTTTGCTACTAGCACCACCTCACCAATCACTAGGTTTGTGACTGTACATATTTTTTACACAAATTTCACCTTGTTTCCCTTGTCACAGATTTGGGAAACACTTAGCAAGCTGTACTTCAACCCGTTCATGTAGTACACATTTTCGATTGAGTGTGAAAGAGACTTCCCAATTCTTCCAACTCCCAGAATGTATCCTTTCTTGCCATTTACAAAGGATACATTCCCTCCTTGCAGGGCCTTAAGTGAAAGAAAATCATTTATACTTCCAGTCATATTCTTTGAGCAGCCGTTATCTATGTACCATTGTAGGTTGCTTCCTTTCACTGCTCCCTGCACAAAAAAATCAAGAGTTAGATTTAGGAACTCAAACTAGTTTGGATCCCTTGTAATGAAGAAAGGGGTGAATGAGGGATCTTATGGTCCAAGCAGACATCATGCGGTTTTTATATGAGGGACCAAGTTCTCTACTAGTAGTAACTTTTTCAGCGAAAACTTTATTTTTCTGCTGTGACTGAAATCTGGATTTACAATTTTCTTTAAAGTGCCCAGTATTGCCACAGTGAGTGCAAAGCCAATTATGAGGTACAGTAACGTACTTGCTATGAGAATTGTAAGGAATCTTTTCCCTTTGGAACCCAATCCCCTGCCTGTTTCCCCCATTGCTGGTGTACATGGCAGTGATAGCATCAGAGGAACAGGTCCACTTGAGTGATTTTTCAAGGTCACTCTTCACTCTTCCTAGTTCTTCATGAAGTTATTCATTTTTCTCAAGCTCAGCACACAGACTGGACTCCACTAAATTTAACTCACTTTCAAGCTTAATGTGTGCCTCACTTGCAACTTCCTTTCCCTTTTGAGAATTTTCAGGCCTACTCTCCATTTTAAGTTCCCCAATTATTTCCTTCAAGTCTACTTGCACCACTAAAAGGTCATCTCTCTCATGCTCAATGTTAGCAACCCTCTCAGTTAAGACTTCTTTTTCTTTTCTTATATACTCAGTGGTCTCTTTTAGGTCTACTATAACGACCATTAGAACATCTCTTTCATGTTCTATATTTGCAATCTTTTCATCTAAGGTTCTTTCTTCAAGTTCTCAATTGTTTCCTTTAAATCAACTACAACGACTACTAGGTCATCTTTGATCTGTTCGGCTTCTCCTAATTCTACAGTTAAAGCGTCTTTATCATTTATAAGACTGTGATAAGTATTAACTAACACAGTTGCCAAAGACATGGGTTTTTTAGAGAATAAGATTTCAGATTTCTCTGAACATCCAGAAAATTTACCTCATCATCGTCGTCATCTTCATCATCATCAGACTGATCCATCAAGGGAAAGATTGAGTCATACTCATTTGCTTCACCTTCTACTGCCATCATTGAACTATCACCATGATCATTTTCTTCTTCAGATTCGCTGGAGGAATCTCCCTATGCAACAAGAGCTTGTTTCATAACATTGTCAGCGACATTCTTTCTCGTGAAGCGTTTATCAGGAACCGGATTCCTCTTGTCTGCTTTGTCTATGTTGTGCTTGAATTGATCCTGCTTTAGGAGGGGACAGTCCTTGATGAAGTATCTTGGCTTGCCACACTTATGACAGAGGTCATAATTTTTTGGCTTGCTAGAACTCCCCCTTTTTGGAATGCCTCCATTTCTACGAACCATCTTCTGAAATCTTCTTGTCAAGTAAGCCATATCACTATCCTCACCACTTGAATAATTGTTTTCCGTCTTGAGGACCAGGTTCTTCTCTCTTTTGGGCTCTCTTCTTTCATTGTTCTTCTTTTTCTTCATTTTATATGTTCTCAGATTGCCAACGAGTTCATCGATGGTCAGCTTCTACAAGTCCTTCGCCTCTGTAATGGCATTCACTTTGTTTTCCCAAGAACTGGGCAGCACACTAAGGATTTTCCTAACAAGCTTGTTTCTTGGAATAATTTCACCAAGAGAGTGGAGCTCATTAATGATAGAGGTGAAGCGAGTATGCATATCTTGGATGGATTCATCATCTTTCATCTTGAAAAGCTCATATTAAGTTATAAGCATGTCGATCTTGGATTGCTTGACCTGTGTTGTTCCTTTATGAGCTGTCTGGAGAGCTTCCCATATTTCCTTGGCTGACTGACATGCCGATATCCTATTGTATTCATCAGGACCAATACCACAGACAAGGATTTTCTTTGCACGAAAATTCTTCTCTATGACTTTTCGGTCGGCATCATTAAATTCTTTTCTTGTTTTGGGAATAGTTACAGTAGGGTCACCACTGGTTTTTCTGAGAACGAAGGGTCCATCACAGATGACATCTCACAGCTCGAAATCTTCAACCATGATAAAATCGTGCATCCTCGTCTTTCACCATCCATAATACTGACCATTGAACCTTGGTGGCCTGTAGGTGGACTGACCTTCTTTAAAGTTTGGTGGAGCATCCATGAGGATCCTTTCTAGGTGTTAGCTTGATAGAAAGAACCTGCTTTGATACCAATTGATAGAATTTAAGGGTCCACCAAACTATATAGAGAACCAGGTTCTCTATAAGTTCCCACAGATATAAGTTTCCACAGAAATCACGCACTCTGCAGTGAGTAAATGAAAGGAGGAATATTACGTGAAAAATTTCCAGCTCAACAGAATTAAAAACCACGACCTACGCTTGTAGGATTTTAACTTCACTACTGAGCAACTTTCAGATTATAACCTATGTAACCTAGGGATTAACTTATTAATCCCTCACTAACTTGTAACACTCTATTACAAGCCACTTTGTAATAACTCTATTACAAAGACTTTACAACTTGATTAACTCTAGCCAAGATACAAACACAAGGGTTTATGATTTACAAAGGGTTTCCTACGTAATGCTTCTAAACAAGCTAAGTAGGAATTACAATTGAAGAACTATTACAAAGTTACAACTCAACTAAGGACATATAATAACTTGATATGTGGAACTGGTCCGTAGTAGTGTTGTTCTTTTTTCTTGATGCACTTGAGAATCGTTTTCTTGATGATCCATCACAAAGAATGTGCTTGAGTAAATTCTCTAAGTGTTCAAAATATTTGTTTTACCTTCCTTGATGTTAATAATGTATTTGTAACATCACTAGGATGATCTAAGCAAGGTCGGTAAAAGACATTCCCCATAAAGTTGACAGCTGCACTGTTCCTGCACTGTAGCGTGTGCAGGCAGCAACTTTACAGTTGGGGCAGTTGACTTGTGCAGTTTCTTCGGGAAGCGGTAGCTATCTGTTCCCTCTGTTATTCCTTTGAATCTGAAGAGTTGAACCATATCCCAAGCTGGAACCTTTTGATTTTAAGGTGTTGAGAATGTATAACAAGTTCCTTATCTGGTTCTTGACAGTAAGTTTGTTAGATTATCAAAACATAATAGGAATATACATATAGCCTATCAATAACCAAATATATAAATGATAAAAGTATTTATTTTCGTCTCACACTAAGAAATAGAAGTATAGAGAGAGTGAGAGAAATTATTACTAAATTACAACGGCAGAGAAATTTGATCACTTCCTTTATTTTCATAAAGATACAAGATTCAACTAATTAATTAATTTATTTATTTACTGATTTCTTATTAAATATTGTTTTGTGAACGGACACACTCAAACCACAAATGTGTCGGCCGTATTAGACTTCAAAATTGAATATTGCGTAAAACAGTAGTAGATATCATGAGTATATATTTTGCAAAGGAAGGAATCGATTGTGTCAATTTAGTTACGATGAAATAAACATGAACAAGACAAGGGAACTAATTAACCCAAAAATAATCATTGAATAAAGTGAGTAGGAAGGAAAAGTACTGTGCGGAATTGAAAAGAGAAAAATATATTTTTATCCGTTCATTTGCATATACGAAATAGATATATATTTTATATACTTTTTTATGCGATAAATATAATTAATTTCAACGGACCAACCAATTCTATTGGCCAAATGAAAATGCTTTAGTGTTAGATGAATACATGAAACACCAAAGGTATATACAGGAGTATGGAGAATATTTAAAAGAGTGAAAACCCCTTTTGGAATCCTTAATTGCTGTAAGTATTGATTCCCATTCGATGTTAGTGTCAAATGTTTCCAATTAAAGACTATGTATATTAAATTAAAGAGGTTTTAATTAAGGTGGCCACGACAACCTAGACCATTCGTTCCCCTTTAGGTGGTATTAATTAGTTAATTAAACTGTGGTAAGGACAGACATAAAATATAGAGATTAGCAATTTGTATTTTGTTTTGTCTATGTTATATAGTGATATGATATATCCAATACGCCTTTCTGTCTCGTCCCCCAACTCAGACCTCAAGAAAAAGAAAGATAAATTAAATAAATGAATAAATTAAAATAACTCGATCTAAACATAGCCCCTATTAAAATCTTCCTAGTTCTTAATCACATGAAGCAGGAAGAATATTATAATAATCAATAAAACTCCTTTACGTCAATTGCATTTAGGCTTTAGCCACGGACACGTAGCTGACTGTGTACCGCGTCAGTCTTAATACAAGCTGAGTCAGCTAAAGAATTTTTTAATTCTAATATTATAAAAATAAATATAGAATTTAAAGATAGATTAAAATATGGAGTAGTAAACTTTTATATTAGAAGAGTTGTTTGGAAGTCTTGTGCTTATAAATGAAGGTCTACTTGGGCTTTTCTAGACCATAGACCAGATTTTTAACATTTTTCAGGATTTTTATTTTCTGTTCATATAGTAAATATTTTAACGTTAAGAAAATATGTTTTATTATGTTGGCGCAATAAATTGCAGTTGAATCAACATCTATGAAAATGATGATTCAACTAAATTTGAGAGGCCTACTAGATACTCCATACTTTAAAGAAAAAAAATTATTTTCGTTACTTCTTTTTTTAAAAAGCAAAACCACCTGTCATAAGGTGGGATATTTTATTTCCTGACTTTTTGGAGACGTCTATAAATCATCCCAAATTAGAAATCAGGGCCTCGCACTTCTATGACTTTAATCTTTTCAGTCAAATAATTCAACTACGTCTAGAAACTTTAAGTTCTCAATTCTCACTTTATCCCTTACAAAAAAAACAGAATCACAAATTAAAGTCCAGCCTATTTCTTTAAAGGGGATAAAAATTTTAAGTACTTTATTTTATACTAGTAAAGTTGCCATTGCCATTTTTTTTTTATAGTCAAAGGACCTTTCTAAATGTCTCCAATTATGACATTTAGAAATGTCTCCTATTCTACATAGTCAGGAGTTATGTCATAATTGAGATCTTCCTATTGTCTCTGCAGCCAAAGGAAAGAAAAGAGAAGAATTCTAGTCAAACAACACATTTCTTGAAAAATTAAAGTTGTTGAAAAAACAAAATAAAAAAGTGAAGTATCTGTCTGTATCTCTCTAGATCTCGTCGACTTATCATATTAGGTATTTTCTCGTCAAATATTGCTGGGCGATTGGCCAATATATGGTTGAACTTTGTCTTACAATTTCAATTTATTTTTTTAATTTCAAACAAATTGCTTGGCCAATATGAGTTTGCTTCCTTGCTTTGTCCAAGAAAGAAAGAGTCAAACATAGATATTTAGCAAGGTGACGAGGAACTTATATCGCTTGATCTTAGGCATGTTCATGGATCAAATCGAATCGAATTTGGCACCTTTCGGATTATAATTTCGCATTTTGGATTTTGTAAATTGCAATTCGAATCTGAACTAAATTAAATTTGAATAGGATTTTGATGTTTGGATCGGATAAATATTTTGGATTTCAGTTCGGATTGTTGACGAGCGCAAAACACACACATAAATTATGTTCGCTAGCCAAAGATAGTATAGTAAAATTATCGTCTCTACATGGATTGGATTTAAATAGTATTCTCGTAGTTCGTAGCTTGATTGCTATCCAGGAGGATCAATAATGGAGATTTATATATTTAAGAATTGAAACTAAATAAGAACCTAAACTATTGGCTAATGACAATCGTAAGCAAGAAAGTAATAATGAGCCTCAGCCCAATGTGGATACCTACAATGTTGTCACACAAGCAGCTATTGGGTCGAGAAATAGGACCAGAAGACCTTCATAAAAATTGAGTTGAGATCCAGGCCCAATTAGCACCTATTTTAAAAAGGACCAGCGAGTAGATTGAGGGGATGAGGCGAATTATGTTGAAGCCTCGGCTCAATCCGTCTCTTATACCTTTCTCTCTAGTTTTTCATCCCCTTTCTTCTTAGCTTCAGATTGTAATTTCTCTTCTCATCTACTCTCAGTTTTCTTTAGTGTTATTTTCTACTGTTCTATTGCTATTTGGTTATTGTGATTCTGTTTTAGTGAGTTAATATAGTCAGTTGGTTTGGTTGTGATATCTAGTTTGTTACATTGGTGCTTTCATCTAGAGGTCTTCAACGGAGGACCAAATATTTCGAACTATCGATGATTCAGTTAAGGTCGTGAAGGATTCGTGGTCGAAGGATATCGCCGAAATTCGTTCATTGTTACATGAGTTAGTTGAAAACCTTGCAATGAGTAAGCCTACTCCGGTGAAATTCCGACGATTTAGTGGCGAGGATCTAGAGTTATGGATTTCTCAGGCTGAACGCTACTTTGAATTCTACGGTACATCAGAAAATAACATTGCAGATATCCACATTGGGCTGAGGCTCATTGGGCTGAGGCTCATTCATAACAATAGGTGCAAGATAATTGTTCGGGACCTAACTGTAAATAATTCACTTCTAATGTTCAAACGAGTCTCTCGAATTCACTTAATTATCAGTACAAAATATTTAGTAGAAACTCTTCTCTTGATTAAATTTTAACCTCACAATATGAACCAATTTAAACTTGGTGAAAATATGCAAGAATTAGTAATGGATTAGTCTTTAGGAGAACTTCTTTCGATTATCCTCCTAACTAGGTTTAATCAAGGATTCAACTAGCCTCTTTCGATTACTTAGAAGAATTTATGAACTCAACCAACAACATAGTGCAAATATATCACAAGTTATGCCTCTTTCGATTATAAGAACAAGTGAATATAGATGCAACAATTAAATCTTCCAAAAATGATTCAAATACATAAATATAGAGTTATAATCCACAAATAACCATCAATTCACCAAATCCATCAAAACCCAAATTGTTCTACTCCATAGATATGGAAAAGTTCTTCACAAATGAAATAAAAATAGAGGAAAACGTAAATACAATCCAAACCTGGATCTTGACTGAGGAAGGAAGGATGAAATCCTTGTGCTCTTGCTTCTCCTTCTTCTTCTTAGTTTCCCTAGGTCTAAGGTATGTCAAAAGTTCCTTCTAAAATAGTATTTTGGGGTATTTAATCCGCCCCCAAAATAAAAACGGACGAAATTACCTTTTTTTTTAGCGAAATAAGACTCTTATCGGATAGGACATGTGCGGTCGTGCACCTGGGGACTTGCTCGCGCATTTTGCACACCATTCTGCCCCAAGTGCGCGATTGCTCACTTGGTCGTGCATCTGGGTTCTATCGGTTGGGAATTTGGAAAAGTGTAAAACATGAAAGTTGTAACCGTTTTAAATATCTTTCTAAAGATATATTGTGAAGCCCAAACGGATTTCTGAGCTAAAAGTTATGTGCATTTTATTGGACAATGTGCAGTATGCCTGCTCGATTCTTCTTTGCGTTCTTAAAGTGCACTATCATCCGTTGATCCCCGAGCACGATCCCAACTTAATTTTTGGGCTTTTACTCAGACTTCAAAGCTCCAAGATAGCATGAATTCATTCCACAACATCTACATAGATTGGAATCACTCCTACAAGGTATAAAACACACAATTAATGCAAAACACTAGCGATTAAAGCTCCAACTCAATTAAAGTGCAGTAAATTAGAGTGCAATAAGCGACTAAAATACAAAATTATAGCATACCATCAATTGTACGCCTTATTAAGATGCTAAAATAAATAATTTTAAGATCTATCTCCTACCATTTTCAATAGCAAAACTCATTGATTTCTATATCTATCACATTTAATATTGAAAAGAAAGAAAAGGCAAAAACAGTGAGAGAGATAACAAAGAAACTTAAAAATTTCTGAAATGACACCCTTATCTTTCATATGTAAAATATAAAGATGTAAATTGAACCAAACTGCATTCGATCCGATATCCAAAATAATTAAATTAAAAATCCAAAATCTGATCTAAAAAGCTAAATCCGATCCAAATCAATCCAAATAATACGGATCGGTTCGGATATTTGGATTGACCCAAATAATGCAAACACCCTAATTGATCTGCTCCTACTGTGGTAAATCCATCATTTAACCATCTCATATAACGAATCAATCTTCCACATACGATTTTAGCAGATTACTTAACATTTATTCTAGGAAATTATAGAGTCTTATTTTAATTTTTTTCTTTTTTGTTTATATGTGGATACTATTTTGTGAATCAGAAAACGACGCAAGCTTTATTAAAAATTGTGGATAATCTGAAAGGACAAACCAATCTACATTTTGAAAGTACAAAGGTCACCGAACGGTTATAGACCTATAGACAACCTTATGTCAAGTATGCTAATGAGCCTGTACCTGCATAGAGCATCCGGACTTTTTCGTATATATACGAAATTTTAAATTTATTTATCTGATTTTGTCTAAATTTTTATATTTACATAAAGTAATTAAAATTTTTATAAATTCGTTCAAAATCTAAAATTTATCTACAATATAAATACATATTTTTTGTACAGAATTCGGTCAAAAATTACAATTTACATATAATTTATATACAACTTATATATAATTATGCAAGTTATAGATATTTTATATACCGCTTCTACACTCGACATACAAAATATATACAATTTATTTATGTCTTCTTTTTCGAGTTTCAATCTGAATTTCAACCAAAACCACCTCGAATCTTCACCAATTAGTCTCAAAATTGTGATAAAAACTCCGAAGAATATTCTCAATCATTTGCAACAACACCCATCTAAATAAAAAATAATTTTGCAAATTTTGATTTTCGAATTCAAAGCTTCTATAATGGATTAACATAGTTTCCAATTCAATCTACTTGCTTCTAATTAATACTATTTTGTTTATTGATTCCAAAAAGCTAAAAGAAATTAACGATCTTCCTTCATTCAAAAGTGAAAATTCATTCATTGTTTAACAAAGAAACAAAACAGAAAATTAAAAGAAAGAGAAAACATAATAAAATTGTTTGATGTCAAATCTCTTTGTTCTCATAAAGGTATGGTTGAAGTTGAGGAGAAAGAGGCCAAACATTCTTATGTTAATTTGCACCAGGGATGAAACTCTCCAACTATATAAAGAGGAAGTTTTTTTTTTGATAAGACATATTGTAACACGCAAACCAAGGCAATACAAATTCATTTTTTCTGCTTTCTAGCTATTGCAAAGTTCTTACTTTACTGTTTGTTCTTCAGTCACAATTAGCTTCGAACCAAGGGTCTGATCGAGGGCAAAACTATTATTCAACCTAAGTTCGAGCTGGGCCATAATAGTACAATTGATTTGATTATTCATTTTATCTTTAACTCGTTTATCTAATATCCTTGATTATTTGTGTTGAATCAATCTACATATCCTTAAAATCGCGTACAAATTTAATTGTTATCTATTTTAAGGGTAAACAGTTTGGCACCCACCGTGGGGCTAAGGATAATAGTGGCGATTTAATACAAATCTCCATAACACACTCTATTTTACGCTTATTCTGTAAAGTCTTAATTTTAGTTCATTTTAAAAATGTCAAATTCTCAGTCTGCCCACTTGAACGTTGACGCTGAGTCTGGCCATTATGGCGAAAACAACAATCTGGTGCATAATCATGAGGTACCTCCTGTTGATCCCAACAGAGTCCCAGGTGTCGATCCGGTCGATGCTAACTCATAGGTGGCCATCGACGTCAACATACCAACTGATCCAGAAAACAGCGTTCGCGGGGGACCCTGAACAAAAGCTTGAGAAGCGCCCGAAGGCGAAGGCGATGGGGTAAGCCTACAGCTAATCTTTGAAATGTTATAGGCTCAACATGCGGCAACAACGCATCTGCAGAATTAAAGCCACGCACCCAGCAGAGTTGAGCCGAACAGTCCCGGGAAAACATCCGAAGAAATGAGCAGACCACCGAGAGACCGGAGGAAGCTGAGCCCGAGGTCAATCCCGAAATTATGAGAAGGCTCGAAGCATTAATGAAGCGTGTGGAGTAAGGTAAAAAGAAAATTGAGGCCAATGACAAGAAGGTGGAAACATACAACTCCAGGGTCGATCAAATCCCGGGAGCACCCCCGATATTTAATGGGCCAGATTCCAAGAAGTTTATCCTGAAGCCTTTTTCCCCGAGCGCGGCACCGAAGCCGATCCCGAAGAGTTTTCGTATGCCCGATTTCCCAAAATATAACGAAACCACGGATCCGAATGAGAATGTGACCTAGAATTTTATATGGTATTCCTTATCCGTTTGGTACTGGCAGTTGATACAGCTGAGTTGTTGAGGTAGAATACAAAACTTATAGATTCATACCTTAAAAAGAAATTTATAGAAGATTATGTAACTTACAGGTTTACCCCATTATTGCTATGTGCTTCATATCTGCTTATGATTTACAATATTACTCTATTGGACCTCTAGTAAGTGTCAATGTCGACCCCTCGTCACTACTTCTCCGGGGTTAGGCTAGATACTTACTAGGTACGCGTTGATTTACGTATTCATGCTGCACTTCTACACTAAATGTGCAGGATCTGACAGGTTCAATTGGTGGTTATCTTGGCGTGAACAGTGGAAGGATAATCTCGTGAATATTCGGACCGCCAGCGATATAACGTACGATTATGCCGAGGTCGTTCAGCCCGATCCAGATTAATATGTACATTACCGAGGGTAGAGTGGCACAAACCATAGATGCATCTATTATACTGTCGAGGCGTTTGGCCCGCTCCACAAGAAAGGAAGGAAATTATCGAATTACGAGGCACGTGCGTACAATACAGTACATGAGCACAAAGTGAATATAACCTTTACCGTTTCTCAAATGACTTGCCAACAACTCAAGGTGATAAGGCTCGTCCTACGTACGGACTCTTGACACCTTGTGCGTACGTAGCTCCCACAACTAGTAGCACATAATAAGTATATCGCCTAGGGGGAGGGTTCTCCCTTATAAGGTTAGACAAGATACTTACCTCGCTCCGAAGTTTCATGACCGACTCCAATGCCTCTCTAACTCTCAAACCAATGCTTATCGATCTGAAACTAGTCAAACAAGGTGCAAATCAATCAAAATATAGTCCAATGTGAATAATTTATCAATTTATAATAATTCTCAACTCCGCTCGAAAAGTCAACAAAGTTAACCCTCGGTCCCACTTGCCCGGATTTCGAAAATTCTTGAAGGTAAACTTGACCCATAACGCCACGAACTCAAATATTTAACTTATCTTAAATTCCATGTCCAATTTTGTGGTCAAAATATAAAAGTACAATTTCTAGGTTTTCTACCAAGATCCCACAATTTCAACCAATTTTCATGTTCCAATCCATGTATAATTCATGTATTTAACTCAAAATGAGAAGAAACCACTTACCTCTTGGTTGATGATAAAAATAGTACTCCACAATCGCTCCCAAAGTCAGCTCCTATGAAGAAGTGGAGTGAAAATGACCCAAACCCCCATTTTTAAAATGACACTGCCTAGCCCGACCTTGTTCGCGAATGCGGCCTTCCCCTCGCCTTCGCGAAGAGCATCCATCTCCAGCTCCAAATTTCCCTTTCGCGGACGCGTGCACTGGTCGCAAACACAATGACCAACTCCTCCGCTCCTACGCGAACATGACTCGAGAAAAGCGAACGCATAGAACAATTTCTAATTGCGAACTCAAAGAGCAAATGTCCAAACACCCCCACAGACCTTCGCGAATGCGGTCCTTTGCTTGCGAACGTGAAGAAGGATGCATCAGACCTAAGAAAATAGCAGCTCAACATGGAAAAATGACCAGTTGCCCCTCCGAAACACACCCGAGGCTCCTGGGACCCCGTCCAATCACCCCAACAACTCCCAATACATGACACAAACATGCTCTAGGTCTCGAATCACACCAAACAACATCAACACTACGAATCGACAATCGAAACCTCCTTTTAACTTTCCAACATTCAAACTTCGATGAACGTGTCCGATTCATACTTAAACATCCCGGAATGATACCAAATTTTGCGTGCAAGTCACAAATCCCGATACAAACCTATTCCCAGGCTCGGAACCCCAAACGAACATTGATAACAACAAAGTCCACTTCAAACCAAACTTAGAAAACTCTAAAACCTTAAAAATGTTAACTTTCCACAAGCACTGAAATGCTCCCGGGCGACCTGCTACTTAACCCGAACATACGTCCAAGTCCAGAATCACCATACATACCTATTGGAACCTTGAAATCCTGATTTCGTAATCGCTTTACGCAAAAGTTAAACCTTTGTCAGCTCTTCCAACTTAAAGCTTCCAAAATGAGAATTTTTTACCCGAATCAACTCCGAACTTCCCGAAATTCAATTTTGACTACGCGTACAAGTCATAGTACATTAAAGGAAGCTACTCAAGGCCTAAAACCGCCGAACGACGCGCTAGAGCTCAAAACGACCTGTCGGGTCGTTACATTCTTCCTCACTTTAACATACGTTCGTCCTCGAACGTGCTAAGAACTGCTCCGGAGTTTCCCCAAAATTACTGTTCAACACCTTGTGTACCTACCCGTGCCACCATAACCTAGTTGACCACAGTAGCTCGAGCCAGACTGAAGATCTTCCCTTTTATTTAGTCAATAAGCCTTAAAACCAAATTCCAACCTCCGAATTCTTCTACAAGACCTGATTCTAATATACGAACACCGTATCAATCACTACACACTGTACCAAAACATGATCATACACCTCTGCTGAATTCACACCATGCACCGTATGATTCACATGCCCATAATAACATCCTCCGACCACAATAGCTGTAATTTCACAAATCTTATGCCCGCAATACGCCTCATAACACATGTAAGCCCTGTTCCAACTCTTGCAATACTGCCAAGACGAAAGAAATGTGTAGAAACTCATAACCACCTGCCAAAATAATAAATTATGGGGTCTCTTCACCTGACAAGCACCATTATATCATTCTGAACTGAATAACGATATTTTCTCTTTAATATACCCTACCTAACTTCGATCGCACTGATCTTAAGTCCAATAATCTCGTCTCACCCCAATACAGGCTGCTCGGGCAATAAGCCAACTCAAACACCGTCTAAAATCTTATATGACGCCATCAATGTTCCAACAAGCTACAACCTGAATATGACTCATAATGAAAAACGAACTCTGGCAAGGAACTAACCAGCCTGCATAATGAGTGAAATGGCCAAGCCGATGTTATGGTTCCATCTCGGAGATAAGAAACAAGGCACACAAATAAGTATAAGGAACCATACTTAAAATCTCACTATTGTGGTGTGCAACCCTATCCAACTATAACACTGTTGCGTCGTGTAACTCGATCCAAACACGAATCTGTTGCGACGTGCAACCCGATCCATACTTAAAATCTCATTATTGTGGTGTGCAACCCGATCCAACTATGACATTGTTGTGGCGTTCAAGCCGATCCAAATACGACACTGTTGCGACGTACAACCCGGTCCGAATATAACATCATCACGGCGCGTAACCCGATCCACATAACATACCCGTGGCGGCGTGCCACCCGATCTAACAATATACCCGTGGCGGCATGCCACCCGATCCACACAACAATCAATAAGGAAACACCCATCAAGCCATAATGCTTATACTTACGAATGCTCGAATATCGACCATAAGCACGCCAAGTGCATAATATAACCCTGGGGAGACGGATAGCGCCATACGCTACAAAAACCCAAGCACGACTAAAGTGAAATAAATTACCAGCATCTCAAGAGCCATCCTGCTCATATAACCCCCACAAACTACACAGGATCACAACACATATGCGAATAATCAAGCCGTTTCACAACCCACCTGGCACAATAGAGTATTACATGGAATAGCTGACGACGAGAATAACATCCAACGCTCGAAGAATCCTCCGTAAGCAATGCTATTACGAATGAACACATCCGACCTGACGTATAACACACATTCACATTAGACCCACCACCCGACCTTAAATCGATTCTGATCATTGTTGATATCCAATTTTGCCCTCATATTTTTCAAATAAGTATAAATACTTTCAAAATGTCATTTTTTATCATTACTTTATTTTGCAAGAATTATACAAGTATTTTCTATAATTTTTCATAATTGTCAGAGCTTTAAAATTAATTTCCTTGCATCTAAATTACTTGATTATTTATTGATTATCTCTTTAAATTATTTTATGATCATCCAACTTTATTATTTGCATCCACATATATGTTTCATAATATTTTACTTTATTTTATATAATTATATTTATATTTCTAAAGCTATTTACATAATTTTACTATAACGTCCTATATTCTATACATAATTGTATTTATTATATTATTTTTGCTGAAATAGCATTTTTTATATTTTTATAATACTAAGCTATTATTTTTAAGTATTTTACTGCATAAATAATATTTTTTTATTATTTATTAGTCATTTTTATAATTTCTTTTTAATAAATTTCATATATTTAATTTATCGCCGAACATAGGGCTAATTTCGGAAAACATTTGGCCCAAATCATTAGCCCAACACCACAGCCCAATCCAAATGACCCTCTAATTTGACCCGGTCGGTACCCATTTAATGACCCGCCCTGTTCATTCTCAAATCTTGGCCGTTGATCTCTCAAGATCAACGATCCTCGTTCACCCAAGCTCTTTTAATTAACCAAACCCTAAAACCCTAATCCATTCTCCTTCAGCAGGCGCCTCTATATGCTCTCAAACCCCCTCACTTCACAAACCCTAGCCGCTTCCCTAAATTTTCTCCAAATCCGATCAAATCATGGATTCTTTATGTGATTCTCCTACCTTTTACGCGTTACCTCATTGCTACTTACAAGAATATGGTGATACTTAGTATTTGCCTCACTTATGGCAAATACCAGTCTCCGAATTAAGGGAAATCGTCTTCACCCTTTGAAATTTGGATGATATATCATGTATATGCATCATGGTAAGGTCATATGAGTCCGATTCACAAAGATCCTCAACCAATTTTTGATTCGGGTCAAATTACAGTTTGCCTAATTCTTTTCCTAATTTGTCTCTTAAACGATTCTGCATGCTCTCCCTTTCTTATTCATGTTTGATTTATTGTGTTTCCTTGTTTAGATGCTTGATTTCAACTACTATATAAACCCTTCCCCAATTTTTCCTTAAGAGAGACTCTAATCGCTAAAAAACTACTATTGTGTTTCTTGTTCTTGCCTTACACTATTATAAAACTTAAACTCTTGGCTGACTGAAAGCCAATGCCACTAAAATTCGATTATTCGACCTTTCTCAGTACGAGCACTGCCCGGGGTTCATCCGAAACCCTTGGGAACTCTAACGCACTGGGATTTTGAGGTTCTACTATTTGTTTGCTACTGACGTTCGAGATATTGCCGAAATTGTTCTTTGTTTAATCATTTGTCAATTAGTAACTGGTAAGTACCTTTTACCCTTGCAATTTCATTCTCTTTTCGTTTGAATTCATATTCTGCATACCTTTGTTTGTGAGATTTTTATGAACTGACATGTTATTGTATGCTCTGAAGCTCTTCTTGAGGCTATATACCTTCTAGTAATCGAATTTGCCTATTTGTTGCCTTAATTCTATTTTCTTAAGACTGTTTGCTCTACTGTATATGTTCGAATTCTTATTACTGTTGCTTATTCTGAGTTTAATTTCTTGCCTTGTTATGGACTCTTGTGAAGAGTCGAATCATGCCCAAAACCTGTTCTAATTCTTGTTAAATCATTCATGTGCAACTTAATACTCTTCTAGAGTTAACTCCTGATCATATTATTATCCTAAACATGTAACTTGTAAACTAATGTGAGTTCCCTACCTTGTCCTGTATCTCTGTGATAAATCAATACATGTGTTTCAGACCTTGTTGAGTTATTCTTGTCCAACCTGCTAAGTTTCTGAGGTTGTACTGATTAGCTAAGGCATGTTTCCATGCTATTTAAGTTCTAATATATGTTTGATTCGATAATCCTGTGTCTTTAGCATTGCTTCTATGGCAAATTTCTATGTTAGCTCCTTCTCTTATGTATGGGTAACTGACATGAGTTATTATGCTTGTCTGTCCTATTCCTCTTAAGTTGATATGCTTTCATGCGTTCTTTGGATTTTGGCATTGTTATGGTCTATTGTAGACCATGCTGTTAGGTTGTTGTACTACTTGTGATCATGTTAGGCTCCCATGTTAGAAATATTCATGTGAAATTGCTATCCCTCTAACTATAACTGCTATGATTAAGGCTCATATGTCTAAAGTCTTTTTTGACTAATTCTGGTTAATACCTTATGTTAAACTTGATTTCTGGAAACTTAGCTTGTGTGTGTGTTTACCCTGTTAACCCTATAGACCTAATTCTTAAGTCCTACTAATGTGTGTCTCTGTTCAACATGCTATACATTCCCTTTGTTGAATGATTGCTCAATATGGTGTTAGTTTTCTACGTCAAACTTGCCATGTTAAAGCTGGTTCTCGCTGGTCTGCCTAGTTGGCATGTTCAAGCCCCCTTGTTTGACTAATCTTGTTCCCTTAGCTTCTAAAAAACAAGTGCCGATATGTTTATGTACTCGTGTCCCTATGAGGTATTACTGTTAATAGACTTCAGAGTTGTCAATTGGTTGTCATGTATGGTTTGTTAACTCATGTGGTTGAGCGTGTAAATGGGTCCTCCATCTAAGCCTAGTATGAGTTCATGTGTGACCCCGAGTTATGAAATTGATACACTCTCCTGTTTGATGTGTGCTTGGATCTGGGTCTACTATTCGCACAAAAAGTGAGCTTGTTGAAGACCCAGACAGTACTGGGTTATTTCTCCTTTGGGCCTGCTCTGTTTATTGGGCATGTAGTCTTTCAGTATGTAATATTCGTACTTGTATTCATTATTTTGGGCCTGTAATAATTTGTAAACAAAAAAGATAGGGCAATTAGTGAAAAAATTGGATAGGACACTTTAATTCTCACATGAATTTATAGAAAATATGCCTATAGGGTTTAATTGCTTTACGTGTTACTTTGTTTGACATACCCTATTTTCTATACACTGATAGAAAGCATGCCTATAGGAACCTAAATGTGTTACCTGCTAACATCATAAACATGTCTAAAAATATAAGTATTTCCCTTGTTCATATGCTTTATTTCTATACATTATTAGATAACATGCCTATAGGATTCAAATATCATTGATTATTTGCTTAGCTTGTGCTATTGTTGTGTGATTGTTAGATAGCATGCCTATATGATCGTGTTAAGCAATTAAGATCTGCTTCCATCGATACTTATCTAGATACCATGTCAATAGGGCCTTAATTGATTAATCAAATTAATGTTTTGTTGTTCTTGTCACACTGTTCGCCTAGACAATATGCATATAGGAATAAGCATGATGAATCTGTGTTCGAATATCAACTACTAGAGAGCCTGCTTGTAGGATATTGCTAATCATTTAGAAAGCATACCAATAGGATCAAAATGAGTAATTCTAAGTTTTCAAATGGCTTCACTGCCCAGGTGCGTATCACTTAGAGATAATGTCTATAGACTTTAATAACACTTATAATCTGTAATCTGAGTAGTAGCACTGCCCATGAGATTTTAGTAAGCCATATGGTCACATAGAAGCCATGCCTATAGGTTTAAATGACTTTCATACATCTTGATTCTTAAATTTCTCATGACTCCTCACTGCATAATCTGAAATCTGTTTGCGTGCCTTTGTTGATATGTGTTGAGGTTAACTCGAGCCTTTAATTGCACTATGCGTAGTCCTACATGTTTTTGAATGTGCGCTAGTTTTAATATTTTGAGCACAATAAGTGAAGTCTAGAACCACCTAAATAGTAGGTCCAAAGCGTTCTGGACCATAGGCATGGGACGGGTAGTGCACGCATAGGGTACAACTTAGAAATGAATTAGAACGCCTTTAAGTAAATAACTTCAACATAGTAATCGGGTAGCATGAGATGATAGTTTGTGCCCGCTGAATAATATGAGCAACTCCTACCTAAAGGGAGTTACGAAGTATTATTTATGTTGCACGGGGTGATCCTTTAGGCTAAAAAACTTAGGACCCACCCTTTTCCCTTACATGCTTGCTAAAGCATTTAGTTGTAAAGCATAGACCAACGCAGTTGTAGTCTTTATCATCTTTAAAACTTGTATCAATTATTCATATAGTTTAATAATTCCTTTTTACACTGGTTTACGTTATAATAGGACTTTTAACTTTCATATTTTCCTTTATTTATATGCTCGTCTAGATTAATCATATAATCCACATAGTGTAAAATTCGGTCGGGAACCACAGTTGTGGACCTCGAAGAGTGCCTAACACCTTCTCTTTGAGGTAATTTGAGCCATTACCCGATCTTTGGTAACATAGACTAGTTCAAATATAGTTATTTATAAGTAGGTGCCCTAACGTACCATAAAAATTGTTAGGTAGTGACTCTTCTCTTTTAATACCCATTTAAAAGAGTTGTCACACGACTAAATCCGCTTTCGCGACAAAACGGGGCGCGACAGCATAACAACTCTGCTGGGGATTTACACTTAGGCTCTTTCCATAACGAACTTGACTTATGTGGATTACTTTCTTTGTTACATGCACATCCCTTACCTTATTCACCTTTATTTGTTCAAATTCGCCATGACATGCACATCCCTTTCCTTATTCTCCTTTGTTTGTTTAAATTTGCTATGACATGCACATCCGTTTCCTTATTCCCCTTTGTTTGATATAACATGTATGACCGCACTCCACTTCTTTTCATCTTGATTGCTACATTATCTCCATTTCCTTACTTGCTTCGTTACGTTATCGCACATTTTCATGAGCCAAACTGACCACTTGAACAAAACTCCTGTTCAGATATCCATCTTATCACTGCTGCAAAACTCAGACGCGCACATGAATGCTTTGATGAAGGTGTTAAGTGAAGCTTATGTACCCACCAACATCACCAGTGGAGAGATGAATAACATGGTTGGACATGTATTGGAAAGCCACAAAATCACTTTCCACGAAGATAAATTACCACCAGAAGGACTGAGTCACAACAAGGTGTTGCACATCACGGTGCAAATTGAAGATAAGTTCATCATCAGGGTCTTGATAGATGAAGTTCGAGTCTTAACATATGTCCACTGACCATTCTAAAGAGACTAGGTAAAGGCATGCACGAGATATGATTGGGAAGCATGAATGTGAAGGCGTTCGATGGATCTCAGAGAGCCACCATTGGAGAAATCAACCTCAGTCTACATATGGGTCCGACTTGGTTTGATGTCGAGTTCCAAGTGCTAGATATATCTGCTACTTACAATCTATTGTTGGGACGACCATGGATACATGTCGCCGGGGCAGTGGCTTCAACTCTACACCAGGTTGTGAAATTTGAGTGGAATCATCAGGAGGAGATCATCCATGGAAATGGAAGCAACCCCATCTACACCAACCAGACTATTCCGGTCATTGAAAATAGAAGAAAGCTGGGTGGAGAAACATACCATCGCATTGAACGGGTTAACGCAATCGAAAAGGATCGATGGTGGAGCAACAAGATAGAAAGCATATTGCCATGGACGGGATATAAACCAGGCAAGGGTCTCGGCAAAAAGCTTTAGAGGATCACCAAACCTGTACAACCACAGTTCCATGGCACGACTTTTGAACTCGGATATGAATACATATGGCAAGAATATGAGGATTGGTCACCACCATGACATGCTCCTTATTATCCACTGGAACAACCTGTACTACCTCTGCACCAGACAGTCCACCAGGCTGATATGATGTGGGGATCTGAGGAAGATGAGGCTTTGGCTAGCATGAGGAAGTTTTTTCTAGATGAAGAAAACATAGACTGCAATGCAATTGTTGAGGATGAGGAGTAGGAAGACCTTACTATTCAGACCGTGGAAGAAGGAGTTATTCTTAAGAACTAGACCGCTACTCCATCCCGGGCCCATTGAGTTCCTGGGTAGCCTGGCAAATTAGCATGAATTATTTTCAAATAGTTTTGAGCATTTGAGACATGTTTCAGTATTTTGTTTTGAAAAGTTTTATTAATGCATTACTGCTTTTTATATTTATTATTATCTTTCTGCATTTCTTTTCAGCATAATTATTACATATCCTGATGAACCTATGACTGTGACATGTAATGAGACAACGCAACATAAGGACAATGATTCAGAGGATCTGGAAGATGATATAATACTTAAGGAAATTATCAAAGAGGTAGAGGATTTTGAAAACAAACCAAAGTCTAATTTGGAGCAAACTAAGGCCGTTAACTTAGGGGATTCCGAAACAGTCAAGGAAACGCGTATAAGAATTCATCTATCACCGTTGGAGAAAGAAGAGTATATTAGATTCCTAAAGGAGTATGAAGATATTTTTGCATGGTCCTACGATGATATGACTGGTTTAAGCACATCTATAGTAGATCACAAGCTATCCACCAATCCCATGTGTCCACCGGTGAAGCAGAAGCTCAGAAAGTTCAAGCTAGATATGAGTTTGAAGATAAAAGAGGAGGTCACCAAGCAAATCAAAGCCAAGATTCTCCGAGTGGTCGAATACCCGACCTGGTTAGCCAACATTGTGCCAGTTCTGAAGAAAGATGGGAAAGTTAGAGTATGTGTCGATTAACGAGATTTGAACAGAGCAAGCCTTAAGAATGATTTTCCGCTGCCCAACATACACATACTAACTGACAATTATGCCAAGCATGAATTCCAATCCTTTATGTATTTCTTCGAAGGATACCATCAGATCTGGATGGATGAAAAAGATGCCGAAAAGACAACCTTTATCACACCATGGGGAATATACTGCTACAAAATGATGCCGTTTGGTCTGAAGAATGCTAAGGCCACCTACATGACGACTATTTTCCATAACATGATACACAAAGAAGTAGAGGTGTACGTGGATGATGTTATCATCAAATCTAAAAGGAGTTCAGATCACATAGCAGACCTGAAGAAATTTTTTGATCGGCCTCAAAAATACAATTTGAAGCTGAATCCTGCAAAATGTGCCTTCGGGGTCCCTACTGGAAAGTCGTTAGGTTTCATCGTCAGTCGCCTGGGTATTGAGTTAGACCCATCAAAGATCAAAGCTATCCAGAACTTGTCGCATCCAAAGAATAAGAAAGATGTGATGAGTTTTATAGGGCACCTCAATTATATCAGCCGTTTTATAGCACAATCAACGGTGATATGTGAACCAATCTTCAGAATTCTGAGAAAAGATGCTGCATAAAGATGAACTGAAGAATGGCCTTCGACAAAATCAATGAGTATTTATCCAAACTGCCTGTGTTGGTTCCACCAGAACTAGGAAGACCTCTACTGCTTTATTTATTCGTGTTAGATGGGGCTTTTGGTTGTGTTCTAGGACAACATGATGAAATCGGAAGGAAGGAGCAGGCGATATATTATCTGAGCAAGAAGTTCACGCCTTATGAGGCTCGGTACTCTTTGCTGGAACGCACCTATTGTGCTTTGACATGGATAGCTCAGAAGTTGAGATATTATTTTTGTGTATACACTACATATCTCATATCAAGGATGGATCCGCTAAAATATATCTTTCAGAAATCCATGCCTACGGGTAAGTTAGTGAAGTGGAAAATATTGTTGAGTGAGTTCGACATCATCTATGTAACTCAGAAGGCAGTCAAAGGGCAAGCATTGACAGATCACTTGGCAGAAAATCTCATAGATGGAGAATACGAACCATTAAAAATGTATTTTCCCGATGAGGAGGTATTATTTATAGGAGAAGATATTACCGAGGCATACGACGGTTAGAGAATGTTCTTCAACGGAGCAACAAACTTCAAAAGAGTAGGTATCAGAGCTGTCTTAGTATCAAAAACCGGTCAACACTATCCGGTGTCCGCAAAACTCAGATTTCCATGCACCAACAATATGGTGGAATATGAGGCCTGCATCCTGGGACTCAGATTGGCTATTGACATGAACATTCAGGAGTTGCTGGTAATCGGAGATTCAGATCTTTTAGTGCGCCAGGTTCTAGGGGAATGGGCTGCAAAGAACACTAAAATATTGCCATATTTGCACTGTGTACAAGATCTGATCAAGAGGTTCACAAAGATAGAGTTCAAACATGTTTCAAGGATTCAGAATGAGTTCGCAGATGCACTAACCACTTTGTCTTCCATGATACAACACCCAGACAAGAATTTCATCGATCCTATCCCAATAGGAATTCATAAGCAGCCAACTTGTTGTGCTCATGTTGAAGAAGAGATTGACAGAAATCCGTGGTACCACGACATCAAGGAGTATTTGGAAAAGGGAAAATACCCAGAGAGTTCTACCCATACTCAAAAGAGCATGCTTCGCAGATTAGCCAATCATTTCTTTCAAAGTGGAGGAATTCTGTATAGAAGGACTTCTGACCTGGGATTACTGTGGTGTGTCGATGCCAACAAGGTATCCAGATTGCTCGAGGAAATACATGCCAGAAACTATGGACCCCACATGAATGGTTTCGTTTTAGACAAGAAGATATTAAGAGCAGGGTATTTCTGGATGACTATGGAAATAGACTGCATCAAGTACGTTCAAAAGTGTCACCAATGCCAGATACATGCTGACATGATACAGGTACCACCCAACGAACTTAATGCAACAAGTTCACCCTGGCCTTTCTCTGCTTGGGGGATGGATGTCATCAGACCAATCAAACCTGATACTTCAAACGGACATAGGTTCATTCTGGTGGCCATAGACTACTTCGCAAAATGGGTTGAAGCCGCATCTTACAGTAACTAAGAAGGTTGTAGCAGATTTTGTTCGGGACAGCATCGTTTGTCGATTTGGGGTACCAGAGTCAATCATTACTGACAATAACCTTAACAGTGATTTGATGAAAGCCATGTGTGAAACATTCAAGATCAAGCATCGAAACTCTACAGCATACATGCCGCAAATGAATAGAGCCGTAGAAGATGCCAACAAGAATATCAAGAAGATATTGAGGGAAATGGCAGACAATTACAAACAATGGCACGAGAAGCTACCATTTTCTTTACTCAGGTATCGTACCACAGTTTATACATCAACTAGGGCAACTCCTTATCTACTGGTTTATGGTACTGAAGCCGTTATTCCCGCCGAGCTCAACGATGCAGACTTGGTACAAAGCCGGTATGAAAAACTAGCTCTCATTGATGAAAAAAGAATGAATGCGGTATGTCACGGTCAACTCTACCAGAATAGAATGGCAAGAGCTTTCAACAAAAAAGTCAAGTCGAGGCAATTCACGCCGGGGCAGTTGGTACTAAAGTGAATCTTCCTATATCAGGATGAAGCAAAGGGGAAATTCTCACAGAACTGGCAGGGCCCTTACATGGTGCACTGGGTTTTGATAAGATGGGCACTTATACTTGGAGAGATGGATGGAGAGATTTGGCCAAAACCTATCAATTAGGACACAGCCAAGAGAGACTATGTTTAATATTATGTTTGCTCTTTCTATTTGATGTAACTGAACTACGCTTGACATGATTCCCATTTAAGAGGGGATACGTAGGCAGCCCTGTGGGTTCAGTCAGATCATAATAAAATATTCATTTTCCCTATGTTCAGAAATTGGGGCAAGGTCTCGAGTTTTCCCAATCTCATCATGTTTGAAATCGCCAAGGAATGTGTTGCTAGAAGTATACATTTAAATTGGGGCAGAATTTTGAGGAGGATCCTCAAAATTCCGAAGCAAGGAGGTTGCAACGTCTTAAAATGCGTCACAGTCACCAGTTCATCAAAATTAGTTGATCTCGTACATTATCACATATTTCAAACAACTACATAAATAATTTATCAAATGCATGTTTTTCAAAAGTTTTGTTTCTACAGCAGCCAGACGTTACCCGAGGTGACTCTGACTCAAGCAAGGCCTCCAGACAAAAGCAAAAGCGAAGCAAGGAATCAAGAGCATGAACCAACCTCCCCCTCCCCCCCCCCCGCCCGCAAAACTCACAATTTTTTCTTTGGTGCAGGCACAATGAACATAACAGGAATGCCTGCAAATACATACACACCACAAGGTTGCTATCTTCACACTAACAAGAATCACCAAACTCAAATACATCAAGCTAAGAAATTCTTTACGCTCTCACAGTTAGTCATTTCTTTCCTTGCATAGGGCTAGGCATTTCCCTCATCATCGCATAAGGCTAAGCACTGCCTTTCTTTACATGAGACTAAACTTTGTCTCCACATTACATAAGGCTAAGTACTGCCTTCCTTTGCATGAGACTAAACACTGTCTCCACATTGCATAAGGCTAAGTACTGCCTTTCTTTGCATGAGACTAAGCACTGTCTCCATTATTGCATAAGGCTATGCATTGCCTTTCCTTGCCAGAAACTAAACACTGTCTCCATTCCTTGCATGAGGCTAAGAATTTCCTCCATTATTGCATAAGACTAAGCACTTCCTTTCCTTGCATGAGACTAAGCACTCTCTCCATTCTTTGCATGAGGCTAAGCATTGTCTCTATTATTACATAAGGCTAAGCACTGCCTTTCTTTGCATGAGACTAAACGTTGTCTCCATTCCTTGCATGAGGCTAAGCACTGCCTCCATTATTGCATGAGGCTAAGCACTGTCTTCCCTTGCACGAGACTAAACACTGTCTCCGCTACACTGCATAAGACTAAGCACTGTCTCCCTTCTTCGCATAGGGCTAAGCACTGCCCTCCTCTCATACAAGTCTAAGCCTTGTCTTGTCTCATCCTCGCATATGACTAAGCATCACCTGTTTTCTATATCAAACAATAAATATCGCCACATCTTTGCATTTCATGGGCTGAAACATTACCACATTGTCTGAAGGCATCATAGTCCAAAGGCACCATCCTCATAGCCTAAAGACACCATTCTATGGCCTGAGGATCTCTCGAAACTGCACATCATCATTCAAAGGCGTCATAGTCCAGAGGCATCATCCTCATAGCCCAAGGACACCATTTCATGACCTACGAATCCCTTATCATACACTTCATGGCCCAGGACGTCATGGTCTAAGGACATCATCCCCATCGTCTGAAGACAACCCTCATGGTCCGAAGGGAATTCACATCATGTTTTAATTTTTGCAATAACCTATGTATATTTGCGTGCATCGTGTTTTAATTTTTTGCAGGTAACTCGGAAGGTAACCGTTCTACAAACAGGAGCAATATTCGCTCCGATTTTCGTTCACAACGTTCACATCCCTGACAATCTCAAACATAACCGGCAGCCAATAATTGATTCCCCTTTGTCCCATAACTGCTCAAATACTCGCCTTATATATCCATAACATTCAAAATTTCATCCATAACTCCACCTAAAATTATCCGTTACCTGCGACACTACTCTCTTATAATAACTCCATCGGTTTCGTTCGTCGTTGGATCCAAAACTACACACGACCTGATTCCTATAATACAAGGGATATGTAGGTAACTCAAGAACCAGGGATTGACCCCCAGGTATTCAAAAATACATCATTCCTCACTCAATTCGGACAAAATTGGTCATCATTTTCTTTACCCGACAACTCTTTCATCATTCCTAGGTAAAAAGGGCAACTGTTGATACCCAATTTGGCCCTCATATTTTCAAATAAGTATATATACTTTAAAAATATCATTTTGAATTATTACTTAATTTACAAGAATTATACAAGTATTTTCTATAATGTTTCATAATTTTTAGAGCTTTAAAATTGATTTCCTTGCATCTATATTACTTGATTATTTATTAATTATCTCTTTAAATTATTTTATGATCATAAAAATTTATTATTTACATCCACATATATGTTTCATAATATTTTACTTTATTTTATATAATTATATTTGCATTTCTAAAGTTATTTACACAATTTTGTAATAACGGCCTATATTCTATACATAATTATATTTATTATATTATTTATGCTAAAATAGCACTTTTTATATTTTATAATACTAAGCTATTATTTTTAAGTATTTTAATGCATAAATAATATTTTTTTATTATTTATTAGTTATTTTTATAATTTCTTTTTAATGCATTTCGTATTTGCCTCACTTTTGGCAAATACCACTCTCTAAATCAAGGAAAATCGGCTTCACCCTTCGAAATTTGGACGATATGTCGTCTATATGCATCACGACAAGGTCATATGGGTCTGATTCACAAAGATCCTCAACCAATTTTTGATTCGGGTCAAATTAGGGTTTGCCTGATTCTTTTCCTAATTTGTCTCTTAAACAATTCTGCATGCTCTCCCTTCCTTATTTATGTTTGATTTGTTGTGTTTCCTTGTTTAGATGCTTGATTTTGACTACTATATAAACCATTCCCCTATTTCCCCTTAAGAGAGACTCTAATTGCTAAAAAACTACTACTGCCTTTCTCGTTCTTGCCTTACATTATTCTGAAACTTAAACTCTTGGCTGGCTAAAAGCCAAGACTACCGAAATTCGATTATTCAACCTTTCTCAAAGCAAGCACTGCCCGAGGTTCATCCGAAACCCTTGGGAACTCTAACGCACTGGGATTTTGGGGTTCTACTATTCGTTTGCTACTGACGTTCGAGATATTGCTGAAATTGTTCTTTGTTTATTCATTTGTTAATTAGTAACTGGTAAGTACCTATAACCCCTGCAACTTCATTCTATTTTCGTTTGAATTCCTATTCTGCATACCTATGTTTCTGAGATTTTTATGAACTCACATGTTATTGTATGCTCTGAAGCTCTTCTTGAGGCTATATACCTTCTACTAATCGAATTTGCCTATTTGTTGCCTTAATTCTGTTTTCTTAAGACTGTTTCCTCTACTGTATGTGTTCAAATGCTTATTATTGTTGCTTATTCTGAGTTTAACTTCTTGCCTTGTTCTGTACTCTTGTGAAGAGTCGAATCATGCCCAGAACCTGTTCTAATTCTTGTTAAATCATTTATGTGCAACTTAATAATCTTCTAGAGTTAACTCATGATCATGTTATTAGCCTAAACGTGCTACTTGTAAACTAATGTGAGTTCCCTACCTTGTCCTGTATCTCTGTGATAAATCAATGCCTGTGTTTTAGACCTTGTTAAGTTATTCTTATCCAACCTGCTAAGTTTCTGAGGCTGTACGGATTAGCTAAGGCATGTTTCCATGTCATTTAAGTTCTAATGTATGTTTGATTCGAAAATCCCGTGTCTTTAGCATTGCTTCTAGGGCAAATTTCTATGTTATCTCCTTCTCTTATGTATGGGTAACTGGCATGAGTTATTATGCGTGCCTGTCCTATTCCTCTTAAGTTGATATGCTTTCATGAGTTCTTTGGATTTAGGCACTATTGTGCTCTGTTGTAGACCATGCTATTGGGTTGTTGTACTGCTTGTGATCATGTTAGGCTCACACGTTAGAAAACTTCATGTGAAATTGCTATCCCTCTAACTATAACTGCTATGATTAAGGCTCATATGTCTAAAGTCTTTTTTGACTAATTCTGGTTAATACCTTATGCTAAACTTGATTTCTGGAAACTTAGCATGTGTGTGTGTGTTTACCCTGTTAACCCAATAGACCTACTTCTTAAGTCCTCCTAATGTGTGTCTGTGTTCAACATGCTATACATTCCCTTTGTTGAATGATTGCTCAATATGGTATTAGTTTTCTACGTCAAACTTGCCATGTTAAAGCTGGTTCTCGCTGGTCCACCTAATTGGCATGTTCAAGCCCACTTGTTTGACTAATCTTGTTCCCTTAACTTCTAAAAAACAAGTGCCGATATGTTTATGTACTCGTGTCCCTATGAGGTATTACTGTTAATAGACTTCAGAGTTGTCAATTGGTTGTCATGTATGGTTTGTTAACTCATATGGTTGAGCGTGTAAATAGGTCCTCCATCTAAGCCTAGTATGAGTTCATGTGTGGCCCCGAGTTATGAAATTGATACACTCTCCTGTTTGATGTGTGCTTGGATCTGGGTCTACTATTCGCACAAAAAGTGAGCTTGTTGAAGACCCCGACAGTACTGGGTTATTTTTCCTTTGGGCCTGCTCTGTTTATTGGGCCTGTAGTCTTTCAGTATGTAATATTCGCACTTATATTCATTATTTTGGGCCTGTAATAATTTGTAAACAAAACAGATAGGGCAATTAGTGAAAAAAGGAGATAGGACACTTTAATTCTCACTTGAATTTGTAGAAAATACACCTATAGGGTTTAGTTGCTTTACGTGTTACTTTGTTTGACATACCCTATTTTCTATACACTGATAGAAAGCATGCCTATAGGAACCTAAATATGTTACCTGCTAACATCATAAACATGTCTAAAAATATAAGTATTTCCCTTGTTCATATGCTTTATTTCTATACACTATTAGATAACATGCCTATAGGATTCAAATATCATTGATTATTTGCTCAGCTTGTGCTATTGTTGTGCGATTGTTAGATAGCATGCATATATGATCGTGTTAAGCAATTAAGATCTGCTCCCATCGATACTTATCTAGATACCATGTCTATAGAGCCTTAATTGATTAATCAAATTAATGTTTTGTTGTTCTTGTCACACTGTTCGCCTAGACAATATGCATATAGGAATAAGCATGACGAATCTGTGTTCGAATATCAACTACTAGAGAGCCTGCCTGTAGGATATTGCTAATCATTTCGAAAGCATACCAATAGGATCAAAATGAGTAATTCTAAGTTTTCAAATGGCTTCATTGCCCAGGTGCGTATCACTTAGAGATAATGTCTATAGACTTTAATAACACTTATAATCTGTAATCTGAGTAGTAGCACTGCCCATGAGATTTTAGTAAGCCATATGGTCACATAGAAGCCATGCCTATAGGTTTAAATGACTTTCATACATCTTTATTCTTAAATTGCTCACGACTCCTCACTGCATAATCTGAAATCTGTTTGCGTGCCTTTGTTGATATGTGTTGAGGTTAACTCGAGCCTTTAATTGCACTATGCGTAGTCCTACATGTTTTTGAATGTGCGCTAGTTTTATTATTTTGAGCACAATTAGTGAAGTCTAGAACCACCTAAATAGTAGGTCCAAAGCGTCCTGGACCATAGGCATGGGGCAGGTAGTGCACGCATAGGGTACAACTTAGAAATGAATTAGAACGCCCTTAAGTAAACAACTTCAATATAGTAATTGGGTAGCAGGAGATGATAGTTTGTACCCGCTGAATAATATGAGCAACTCCTACCTAAAGGGAGTTACGAAGTATTATTTATGTTGCACGGGGTGATCCTTTAGGCTAAAAAACTTAGGACCCACCCTTTTCCCTTATATGCTTGCTAAAGCATTTAGTCGTTAAGCATAGACCAACGCAGTTGTAGTCTTTATCATCTTTAAAACTTGTATCAATTATTCATATAGTTTAATTATTCTTTCTTACACTGGTTTATGTTATAATAGGACTTTCAACTTTCATATTTTCCTTTATTTATATGCTCGTCTAGATTAATAATATAATCCACATAGTGTAAAATTCGGCCAGGAACCACAGTTGTGGACCTCGAAGAGTGCCTAACACGTTCTCTTTGAGGTAATTTGAGCCTATTCCCGATCTTTGGTAATATAGACTAGTTCAAATAGAGTTATTCACAAGTAGGTGCCTTAACACACCTTAAAATCGTTAGGTGGTGACTCTTCTCTTTTAATACCCATTTAAAAGAGTTGTCACACATCAAAACCCGCTTTCGCGACAAAACGGGGCGCGACAATCATACCATACTGGGCTAACAACCTTTCAGGGATCCACAATGGCCGTATTCATGACACACACGAGTAGCCGTCCAATCTGGAACAAACTCCCACAGACCATAACCAAATGACTAGAGTGCCTTTCACGCATAAACTCTCACATTTGCGATATTAGCAGAATCTCCATACTTGGTTTCAATCCTTAACAATTAAGAATCCGCAAATCAATACACAAAGCCTCTTACATAGGACACCATTCTCATGGGATACTAAAGAAAATGCTAGCTTACTCTAAACATCTAAATTCGTCCCCGCTCATCTGAACTCATCACATTCTTATCAACACCGAGCCGCAACCTTGATCCTCAACTTCCAATTCACATGCCGCTCACTGCACCTTTCTTGCCGCAATGCAAGAGTACAAGAATTCATCATAACCCATGTACTACTAGTAGAATAAACACTTCATTGGATAGAACCCTTTCACTTAACTTATTTCAGAAGAACCATTGCAACACCCAGTTAAATTCCTAAAACCACAGAACATACAAACCTCAAGTTGTAGTCTAAACCGCTATAATTATTCCGTGATCCATTTACACATAACAAGGCCATTTGAATCAAATACCTCCCAAATCAATCAAATTATGGTGGCTGTCAAGCCCGCATGTACAACCACAAACCACATGTATAACTAACATGCCGAAGGAACTGATCATTGCCACAATCATGTTAATTCAAACCATTACTAACCGACCCAACTTCTTCCAATTTACTCTTGACTTGCCTTAGAAATAATAATAGCTCTATTCAAAACATAACGAACTCAACCAACACTCATCCCGAGTGACCCAAATCATGAACCACATCGTCTCGATACCCATGAAGTATCTCATACCCTCATCATGCGCATAATATCATCTCTAAGTGGTACACCCATTTTGAAGGACCTTCCGCGAATCCGAAATTGTTTCTTCCATTTCTCCAATACTGCCCCGCATACCTGATGAGAACATAGAAAATTCCCCAAGTATTCTTCACACTCTGTTGTAAAATCCTGGTCTTTACCCACACAACGAACCCAAAATCCTTAGACACCACGCTTACATCCCTGAACCCATTAAAATAACTATTGAGAGTCACCCACTCTGACCTAATCCTGAATATAATCAAACTCCATCGCTCTTTTGGCACATGAACACTCCTAAAAATGCAACCAGATTAATTCTTTTCCTTGTATATCACATCCACAAGAAGCATAAACTCTGAGTCTTCCCAAAATCTGCACATGAGTTGATAAGGCAAAATATAGCACATATTCATCAAGTTCTTTGCTCGAATTAACCATGATGTTTTCTTTTCTTAGTCATAAATAATCTCCCAATGCACCGATAACCAGAAACCGCACAAGCAGACAACCACACGATCTAATCGTAGACGGTGGGCTCCCCCTCTTTACTTTAAGCTACAATCACATAAATCTAGAACCTACAAAGATTCATCCTTCTCAATTTACCATGATCTCGCACCGTTAACCTGCCAAATTTCTCGAAATCCCTTGTTAAGCTTTCGTGAACATTCCAAATTATCAGCCACAATCGCATACTCGACCTTCTGCCGAGTAATAAGTAGAACTCTTCGTAGAAAATTCATCAAAATCACACAACCGCTAACCTGCCCACATGAGATAGCCCACCTGTGGAATTCCATACCGACATCTTCCAACGATGTTGCATTGTGTACTACTACTAAGATGAAATCAGTAAACCATTCTGAGCCCATGCTCGTCCACCGACTGTACAAGTCTGTTCTTTCCTTATTGACATCAACTAAAAGTCCGACAATACCTTCCAAACTTGAAGTCGTGTCATATCCCATAAGGATAATTAAGCTCTTACACCCCTAAACACTCCAAGCAAACTTCTTTCCGTCATATTCAATCTTCCTCAGCACAGTAGCCACCATTCCAAATAAAATTCGTAGACCTAGTCATTGTCCACCATAATTCCCAAATCGCTCTAAACGTTTCTCAATGCATGTGTCTATCCTACTACATAATCCATATGCTACACTGCCACTCCCACTTCAGTTAAACCATCTCTTTTAAGAAACTTTTCGACCTCTGCTTTTCATACTTGACCTGCTAGCAATTCAACTGCCGCGAGACACCTCCCATCATGTCCTTCCTCTTCTTTCGTTACCCAAATGTTGCCTCAAATCAAAATCCATCTCTGTAGCACCTGAACTAATAAATTGCTACCAACTCTAAGCCTCTTCGAAGATCATATTTCTTGAGCCATCAACATTAGAAACACTGATTTGATTCTGAAATAGCTACACACCATCATCTCTGACAACCGCTTCTCCAGCAATATTTCACAGCACCCTGCATCGAAGGCAAACCAAAGAAGACCATAATGCGGGCGAACCTTAATACATTCAAACAAGGACGATGACACCACATCAAAAATGAGAATTCCACCAATTGAACCTGCAGAATGAGTTCAAATAATTCAAATATTACATGATAAAGTCCTAGGTCTACCCGGACATAAACATGCTTTAGCAACGTATGGACTCTCGTCACCTCGTGCGTACGTATCTCCCACAACTAGTAGAACATAACAATTACATCGCCTAGGGAGGGAGTGTAGTTTCTCCCTCACAAGATTAGACAGGAGACTTACCTCACTCCGAAATTCCATGACCGGCTCCAATGCCTCTCTAACTCTCAAACCAATACTCATCGATCCGAAACTAGTCAAACAAGGTGCAAATCAATCAAAATATACTCCAATGCGAATAATTTATCAATATATAATGATTCTCAACTCAGCTCGAAAAGTCAACAAAGTTAACTCTCGGGCCCACGTGCCCGGATTTCGAAAATTCTTGAATGTAAACTTTACCCATAACGCCACGAACTCAAATATATAATTTATCCTAAATTCCATGTCCAATTTCGTGGTCAAAATCCAAAAATATGATTTCTAAGTTTTCTACCAAAATCCCACAATTTTCACAAATTTCCATGTTCCAATTCATGTATAATTCATGTATTTAACTCAAAGTGAGAAGAAATCACTTACCTCTTGGTTGATTATGAAAATGCTGCTCCAAACCCGCTGCCAAAGTCGGCTCCCATGAAGAAATGGAGTGAAAATGAGCCAAACCCCCATTTTGAAAATGACACTGCCCCGCCCGACCTTTTTTGCGAACGTGGCCTTACCCTCGCATTCGCGAAGAGCATCCTGCTCCAACTCCAAAACACCCTTTTGCGAACACGATGCACTGGTCGTGAACACGGCGACCAACTCCTCTGCCCCAACTCAAACGCGACTCTAGAAAAGCAAACGCATAGAACAATTTCCTTGTGCCCACCACCTGCCTGCCTTCTATGCGATCGCGTAATCCCACTCGCGATCGCGAAACATTGCCTTCTCCAAGGCTTTGCGAACGCGCGCCCCTAATCATGAACGCGATGAGAAAATGGCCAAACACCCCCACAGATCTTCGAACGCGGTCCTTTCCTTGCGAACACGAAGAAGGACGCAACAGACCTCAGAAAACAGCAGCTGGCGAAATGACCCATTGCCCCTCCGAAACACACCTGCCCCTGAAATCCCATCCAATCACACCAACAAGTACCAATACATGACACAAACTTGCTCCAGGCCTCGAATCACACCAAACAACATCAAAACTAAGAATCTATGATCGAAACCTCTTTTCAACTTTCCACCATTCAAACTTTAACGAACGTGTCCGATTCATACTTAAACATCCTGGAATGACGCCAAATTTTGCGTACAAGTCACAAATCCCGATATGAACCTATTCCCATGCTCGGAACCCCAAACGAACATCGATAACACCAAAGTTCACTTCAAACCAAACTTAGGAAACTCTAAAACCTTCAAAATGTTAACTTTCCACAATAAGTGCCGAAATGCTCCTTGGGCGACCCGATACTCAACCCAAACATACGCCCAAGTCCAAAATAATCATACGAACCTATTGGAACCTTCAAATCCTGATTCTAAGATTGTTTTACTCAAAATTCAAATCTTAGTAAACTCTTCCAACTTAAAGCTTCCGAAATGAGTATTTTCCATCTGAATCAACTCCGAAATTCAGGAAATTCAATTGCGAATATGCATACAAGTCATAATACATGAAGTGAAGTTACTCAAGGCCTTAAACCGTCGAACGACGCGCTAGATCTTAAAATGACCGATCGGGTCATTACATTCTCTCCTTCTTCAAGGAGTTTTATCTTTGGAACCGATGAGCCTATTACGCTTTATGCGTGCCATAGACTCTGTCCATCATGAACTTTATTCTAGTTGAAGAATTAGCAGCTGGAATATAACATTTAGCTTTGGTTCAGCAAATGTGCATAGCAATATATTGCAATTAAATTATTACTTGAACTTCAAGTTTATATTTTCTTGTACGAGGATCTAGATGTACTCATTTAATTCATGTCATGTATTACCTTTTCAGTTGCTCATTTTCTCCCTCTAATGTTGGGATCACCAACATATCCCCAACCTTTCTTGAGAACCCATCTTTGTGCATTGTGATAGAACAATTAAATTATATAGCACATCCATATTTCTAGATGGAAATTATTTGGTTATTGACTCTGAACCAATTATGATACGTAGAGTTTATCAGAACTTGTTTGCTAGATACGTACACGTGCTGTCATGACCCAAAATCTCACTTGTCGTGATGACGCCTATCTCAATACTAGGCAAGCCAAAAATTCCAATAAACCACTATTTCTTTTAAATTTGAAAACAAAATAATTAAATTCATCGAAGAAATCTCAAAAATTCAAATATATCACTCCCAAAACCCGGTGTCACTAAGTACATGAACATCTAATGTGAATACAATGTTTGACTGATAAAAACCACTGCCTGAAAGTATAGAACAGTACAATAACTGAAGGAAAGAGAGACAAGGTCAGCGGACACCAAGCAGCTACCTTGATAGTCTTCAACTGATAGTACTCTGAAATCTAACAATCTCTGTGTCCGAAAGCACCTGGGTATGCACACGAGGTGTAGAGTGTAGTATGAGTAAAACTAACTCAATAAGTAACAAGACTAACCTCTGGGCTGAAAGAAATGATGAGCTCTGCAGGTACAGTCCAGTAAAAATAATGGTACAGAAATGTAGACATGCTTTCAAGTTCAACAGATAAACTCAGTACAAGTGCAATAGATCAATACTGCATGATATAAGGAATATGACATCTCAGTAGCAAGACCTCTTGTAGAAACTGGTCACCAATTATTCAGTCACTCGGTACAGTTTATGGCCAGTCCAGCCCCGGGGTGTTTCAACCCGTATATATATACACATCGACTGACAGTCAGTCATTCAGTACCGTATAAGGCCAATCCTGCCCTGGGATAATTTATCCCCAAATGCAAATGATACTGACAAGATCCATATCCAGGTGATTCATTACAATATAAATAAGTAAGGCCAGTCCATGCCCTGGAAAAATCCATCCCAAACGTATATATAAGCAGTAAGTAAGGCAAGTCCATGCCCTGGGAAATCCATCCCGAATATATATAATCATCTACGCTCACTGAGGGTATACTGACTCCGGAGGGGCTCCTTCAGCCCAAGCACTATAAGTCAACCGCGCTCACTAGGGGTGTGTGCAGACTCTCGGAGGGGCTCCTTCAGCCCAAGCGTGATATAAAGCCAATATGGCCTACTGCAAGCGGGCAGTCCCGATCCGTATAATAATAAAGCCAATGAGGCCTGCTGCAGGCGGGTAGCCCCGATCCATAAAATAGTAAAGCCTATAAGGCCTGCTGCAGGCGGGCAGCCCCGATCCATAAAATAGTAAAGCCTATAAGGCCTGCTGTAGGCGGGCAGCCCCGATCCCTAAAATAGTAACATATATAAAGCCAAATGGTCTGCTGCGTTGTGCAGCTCAATCCCATAAATATCCTTACACTGGATAATTATTACTCAGTGTGAAATGTATATTTTAGAATAATTAATTCAACAACATCACGACCCCATGGGTCCTAAAATATCGGCACATAGCCTAAACATGATCTTTATTACTAGCCTCAGCTAAATTCCTCTAACACGTGCCACATGTTCAGATAATAACATGATTTTTTAATTTTTTTTCTTCACAGGATTTATTAAGGACACACTTTCTATGGTGCACGTCTACATGTTTGTCACCTATCGTGTCTGTCACCTCCAAACAATTCATATTATACCAAATTCGGGGATTCATACCCTCATAACTAAGTTTAGAAGTGTTACTTACCTTAGAGCGTAAAATTATTTACTCTGCTATGCCTTTGCCTCGCAAATCAGCCTCAAAATGCCTCAAATCTAGTCACAAATAATTCATTTCAGTCAAAAAAATTACTGGAATTAACTTCATAAGAAAATGCTAATTTTCCATAAAAATTCGAATTTTAGCTCAAAAATCGCCTGTGGGTCCACGTCTCGGAACTCGACAAAATTTATAAAATCCGAAAGTCCATTTAACCACGAGTCTAACCATACCAATTTTATCAAAATCCGACCCCAACTCGACCCTCAAATCTTCAATGTAAACTAAGATAGTTTTCAAATATTTCCAACTTAATTCGCCAATTAAATGATAAAAACAACCATGGATTAGGGTAATTTAACCAATATTGAGTTAAGAACACTTACCCCATTATTTTCTCTGAAAATCACCCAAAACTCAGCTCAATCCGAGATCCAAATCGTCAAAACCTAAAAATGGGATGAAGTCCCATTTTCAAAACTTAAACTCACTGCCCAGGTTTTTCTTCTTCGCGAATGCGACATCACCCTCGCGTTTGTGAAGCACAAAATGCCTCTGCCTCAATTCCTTCTACGCAAATGCGTTCAACCCATCGCGAATGCGATGTTTCATTCCCCCTCAATTCGCGAACGCGACACCCCGTATGCGAACGCGTAGACCAATTGCCTGGGGTCCTCAGCTGCTTCCTCTCTTTTTCGCGAACGCGTAACACCTCTCGCGTTCGCGATGCACACCCAGTTCACCCTTCGCGAACGCATTCTTCTCTTCGCGAACGTGAAGAGCAAATATTGTCAGCCTCTCAGTTCCTCTTCGTGAACGCGATGAAGGAAACCAGATGGTGCATCAAAAATATTCCAGCAGAGTTCCAAGTCCAAAACCCAACCCGTTAACCATTCGAAACTCACCCGAGCCCTTGGGACCTTAACCAAATATACCAATTAGTCATAAAACATCATATGAACTTAGTCGAACCCTCAAATCACATAAAACAACGCTAAAACCATGAATTACACCCCAATTCAAGCCTAATGAACTTTGAAATTTCTAATTTCTACAAACGACTCTGAAACCTATCAAATCACATCCGATTGACCTCAAATTTTTCACACAAGTCATAAATAAAATAACAGAGGTATTCAAATTTTCAGAATCGGATTCCGACCTCGACATCAAAAAGTCAACCCCCCGTTCAAACTTCCCAAAATTTAACTTTCGGCATTTCAAGCCAAATTCCACTACGTACCTCCAAAGATTTTTTCGGACACGCTCCTAAGTCCAAAATCATCATACGGGGCTATTGGAATTATCAAAACTCCATTCCAAAGTCGTTTACACATAAATCAATATCTGGTCACTATTTTAACTTAAGATTTAAACCTTGAAACTAAGTGTTCCAATTCATTCCAAAACCTCACCGGACCCGAACTAATTACCCCGGTAATTCACACAATAATTTTAAAGTATAATTTGAGCAGTAAATAGGGAGACGGGACTGTAATACTCAAAACGACCGGCCGGGTTGTTACACGTGCTTGTATGGGTAAAAACTTCATTTGATATATTGGACCCACTCAACTGTGATAAAGCATATGATGGTGATGATTTGTCATGATGACTTCGAAAGGTCGAGGACAAGGTTGAAGGAGGAAACGATGCCAAGGTCGAACTGGCTTAGCAGAAGGCAAGGATGAGGACGAGCATCTGTTCTCAGCACGAAGTGATGGCCAGCCTTGGAATTTAGATTCCCTATAGAATATTTTATGGATATTCTCTTATGTTATATTATTTAGGGTTTGATAGCCCATGTGCCCTTATAGATATGAAGAGATGTAGATCAGAAAGGGGATTGGACCTTTTGAAAAGAATTTCATCAACATTCCCTATAAAAGATTCTTACTTTATTGAATAGAAACAAATCTTGACTTTATACTTTCCTTCTTTATTCCTCTCTCCAGATACAAGAAGGATTGGAATACACGATTGCTTATAATTATCTATCATTGTCAGAAAACATATCTTGGGATCTCATCCTTGTCGGGTTATCTTTGTCTCATTTACTATTTGAAAGTCATTTATTATCATTTATTGCTCTCCTTTATATTTCTAAGTCTTTATTGCTCCATTATTATCTCAAGTTTTCTTCTTTAATGTTATATATTAAAGTACTTATCATAAAATACTGGATCCGTCCTTGAATATTGATATTGACTAAATGATTAATCCCATTTTTCTACTAATCTAATTGTATAAAACCGAAATCATTTTTTTGGCTCATACAGTGTTGTTGTATATTAAATAACACATCTCATATCATAAAACAAATTTGTGAGTTTTGTTCTCATAACCAATGATTTAGCTATAATTGGATGTATACAATTTCTGCTAAACCAACTTAGATTTTAACTAGCATTATCAAGATAAATCATGATAATTTACTTTCTGGAGTTGTGCTCTAATAATTTGAGCAAGCAACCTTGAAAAAGCCAAGTTGAAAGTAAATAACAAATGCACATGTGACCATACAACAGATGCCTCAATGAAAGTCATATAATAGTAAACGGTTCACGGCGGGTAACTGGGCTTTTATTTTATATATATATATATATATATATATATATATATATATATCACCTTTTATTCGTTCCAGAAATCAAGGGGTTCAATCCCAACCTTAAACTAGCATATCATGAGAATAAGCAGAACAAGAAAATTCTTGAATAATCTTCTATTTCTTCAATATATGCCAATGTGAATTCTCAATTAAATTTTGCATCATAATTGAACTGGAATGACCAATCGTTCATGCCAACTAATATTTGTTTCAGCAAACCTCTAGTTTACTTGTGACATGTAATTCCATCATCTTGCTTATACTTGTGTAGTACAAATAAAAGAAAAGTAGGGTAATCTTTCATATTCCCCTGGTATGATTATAGTAATAGAAAGATTTTCAATCTTCCCTTTATTTATAGTCTCAATATGCCAACTATTTTGGCTAATATATATTTGAAACTCAAAAAGTTTCTTTTGAGACTTACTAAAATATCAATTTAATGAATAATTTATTCATCCGGGTAATAACAAATAAGTTCTTCCGGAGCTCTTAATAGATTTTGTGCTACAAGAGTTTTTGTCACATCATCCATATGGTGAATGTTTCCTTCACAGAGAAAATTATATCATATTAATTATCATGGTCAAAATCATTTCTTGCTTTAATTTTGCCTTTAATAACTTTTATAAGGCATGACAAAATTTACCATATGTACGCGACCATTGGCATATTCATGTAACCACATGGTAATATTCATTATCTTTCTTTCTCTCAAACCTCCCTTAGAGGTGAACTATAGTATTTATTCAACCATGCATAAGCACATTCTTATGCATAATTTGTATCAGATACTATATATTTTCACATTCACTTTTCAGAATGAGTCTGCATTTACAATACTTTATCACAAGTCGAATTTTCAAGAAATGGACCATAATCATCTAAACGTGTCCCGTATTTACAGACTACATTGATACATATTTTCTTCGCCTTTGTAGGATTATTTTGAGAATCCTAATTGTTCTCCTATTTAGAATTACCATAATTATAACCATGTTCATTGGTCAATCACTTGTCTTTATTTAAACTTATTATGCATCATTAACACATTCACTTAAAGAATGGAGCAAATCAAGTGGGACAAGCTTTATGCTTTTCATAAAAAATATATTATTTTTCTTTAGTCATCATTATGGTGGATTGAAACTCAAACCCAATACCTTATCCATATAAAGATATGTGAGGCCATAATGTGTTGGAACTCGAACCCAGCGTCTTATCATCATGGTGCACTAAGACTTAAACCCAATGTCTTATCCTCAAGATATAATGGGACTTGAACCCACCATCTTACCCTCAACTAATTGTATAATAGGCGAAAATGCCTAGAGATTGACCATCAAGCCTTTGAAAATATTACCACTTCGTGATTATACATGCATAACAAGTACCTATGCATTTGTATGTGGAATAAATTTAATAGAATGGACATTTCTATCAAATTTAGGGTACTCCTACATCCATGCACAGTAGCGTAGTATCATTTTCTGGAACAATGAATCCTTGTCCGACAAGATATGTAGCAAATAATTTTAAAGACACACCTTCCCAGTTCCTTGATTTCACTGCTGGATACAATTCAAAACAAATTCAACTAAATATTGCACGTAAAGTTAATGCAAATATATGAAAGAGCGAATGGGTTTATAAGGATGAAAAACTTATCTTTGCATTAGTATCCAATAAATTTTTTATTGTACTTGATCTCATTGTCTGCTTACAATTCACATAATCTTGAAGTAGAAGATTATGAAATGAGAAATTTGTGTTGATAACGTGTTAAAAAACTAAGCTCAAAGTAACATTATGAAACAAGAAAATAGACAAGAGATGTAGAGAGAAAGAGAGAGTTCTTATTCTTCAAGTGTTGAAGTATTTTTAAGTGTGTACAATGTGATGCCCAAACCCTCTATTTATAGGATGATATTGAGGTAATATACAAAGGGATATCATGAACATGCTATTAACTATTGAGAATTCATGGGGGAAGATCATGGAGGAGGTTAGAGGCATGGAAGTTACAACTATAATGGTAGGAAGTTATAAGCACGTAATTCTTGACCCACACAACTATTAAAAATTAGTATTTTTTAAAAAAATATTTACTTATTTTTATAGGCTTTCAGTTTACTTTTATTTTTAACTTTAGAACATAAATTGAAAATAACAAAAATAGTTTTGTTTTATAATATTCTCACCTTATTATATATTTCTATTTTAATTTGACGCCTTTAGTATTTTTGTAGCGATATTATTTTGTTGTTACTTTGCGATGGTGTTAACCCATTTTCTTTACTTTTGTTTTAATGTGATCTCCAAAAATACCAAAAAGAAAAATGTTTTCATACTATAAAATAGTTTACTTTAATTAAGATTGATTTTTACATTCTATAGTCTATTTTAGAAGGAAAATTGAGGATTTGAGCCAATAAATTCAAAGAGCCCAAAATTGGTCGATCACTAGACCATCCAACCATGACCAATACCCTCATCTATCAGCCCAAGCAGCCTCAACCCTACTGACCCGCGCCGTTGACCCGTTTGGACCCATTAACCCGCCCTACTTTTCAACTTTTAATCTCAACCTTCCTTCCAAGCATAATCCAACAGGCCATATATAATTTCAATTCCATATTAAAACTCAATTAACACAACCCCTAAATCTCACCCAAACACCAGCTGCGCACACCCTCACCCACTCGTATGCCACCTCGCCAGCCACCTAAACCTGCCGGAGAAATCAAAATCCGGCCACCCATGGGTTTTGGTCCCCCTACTCATCCTCTCTTCCATCCACGTGGCATAACGACATCTGATAGAAAATATTCTCATCCTCACCTCACCTCACCTCACCTCACCTCACTCACCCTTGCACAATATAGACCACGCGATTGCAATCTCTAGAAGATATGTGCTGGATGAATGTAGGGCGTCAGATTGATTTTGTTTAATCTGGGCCTTACATTGATCACGCGCTTATCCAAAGGGATTTTAATCCGAATTCTTGAAGAGGAGAAGAGAAAGTTCGAGAGGTGAGTATATATAGGCTATTTTTCAGAAAAATCCGGGGTTTTTTGGAGAATTTTTGGGAGACATAAGCTAAAGTAAAAATGAGTTTAGTGTTCTAGGAGAGCAAGGAGGAAATGCGGAGCAGATATCCATACCTATTCAGCACTCCAGGTATGATTCTAGACCCATTCGAGGACGAACGTTTGTTTAAGAGGTGGAGAATGTAACGACCAGACCGGTCATTTTGCATTCTAGATCCTCATTCCCTTAATTAAGACTCCCCGTATGTGCCTTTACTGTTTTATGACTTGCGGGGATGGTCGACTTGGGTTTAAAAGGGTTCAGGTCAAACTAAACACTTGGTTCCTTAGTAGTGGCCTAAGATGGTCAAGTTTGACATAAGTCAATATTTTTTTAAACAACCTCGAAACCGAAATTTGATTATTCCAATAGGTTTGTATGATAATTTTGGACTTGGGCGTGTGTTCGGATCGGGTTACGGGTGATCCGGGAGTATTTCAGCGCTCAATGTTGAAAGTTGGTTCATTGAAGGTTTTCTTGTTCTTTAAATGTGGTTTGGAGTAGACTTTAGAGTTATCGAGGTCTGTTTGGGATTCCGATCCTGGGAGTAATTTTGTATGGTGATTTATGACTTGTACACAAAATTTGGGGTGATTTCGAGTAGTATGAGTATGATATGACGTGTTCGGAGCTAGTTGAGAAGTTTGAAGTTCATAAGCTGATTCAATTGGGTTTTGGGGTGCGATTCTTAGTTTTGATGTTGTTTTATGCATTCCGAGGGTTCGAGAAGGTCCATATTATGTTTATGGACTTGTTGGTGCAGTTGGACGGGGTTTCGAATGGCTCGAGTGTGTTTTGGACCGCCCGAAGCTATGTCTAAAACTACTGCACTTGCTAGTTCTGGTTTCCTTTTTCGCGAACGCAGAGATTGCCTCGTGTTCGCGATGAAGGAATGGGACTGGGGACGTTTTGTTCTATGTGTTCGCTAAGAGGATCTCTCGATCGCGATGCTCTGGGCCATTGTTCATCGTATTTGCATACATGTGCTCGCGTTCGCGTAAAAGAAGTTTGGTCTAGGGGTCGCTGGCCAAATGCCCTTCGCCAACGCAAAGGTAAGGCCACATTCGCGAAGCTTTGGTGAGGCAAGCCTTCACGATCGCGGGCCCTTCTTCGCGTTAGCAATGTACATTTTATAGGGCCTGGGCAGTTTGTCTTCGCGATCACGAAAAAGGATCGCTGGGCTAAGCCTTTATTAAAAACGGGACTTTGGCCTCTTTTGTTCATTTGTCTCATCTTGTGACCGATTTTGGGGCTTTTTAGAGAGGAATTTTCACCAAGCATCTTGAGGTAAGTGTATTCCACACAATATGAGTTTAATACATAAATTATGGGTGAATTTTAACTTGGAAATTATAAAATATTTTAGTATTTTATTGAAAAATCTAGGTTAAATGGGAATAGAGCACGAACATTATTATGGAATTGAGTAGAAATTATATATTTGTATTCGTGAGGTTATGGGTAACTTTTATTTACAAAACAATTCTGAAATCCGGGCACGTGGGCCTGTGGGTGAATTTTAGGAATCTTCCAATTTGGGTTGGGTAATTACTCTAATAGTTAAATTATAAACTTTTGAGAATATATTGATTAATTTATACAGTATTTGGTAAGTTTCGGATTGCGTTGCACCGATTTGAGGTTTTAATGTGAACTGTGGATCGGGAAGAGGACTTGAAAATGATGTAAGTCTCTTGCCTAATCTTGTAAGAGAAAATTTTCCTCGTAGGTGCTATAAAGGATTGTTTGCTAATAATTGTGGGTGCTACGCATGCACGATGTGACGAGAGTCCGCACGTAGCTAAAAATCAAGCTTATGAATGGATAGTTTTAAGACTCTATCATGTATTACTTGTATTATTTGTACTCAACCTGTTAGCTTAATTACTTAAATTATATTTGATATTGGATAAAGGATTACTCAGTTCTTGTCGATTGTTATTTTGATCTCGTGTTTGATATTGTTTGCTCACTGTTTGATATGCTTGAGGTTGTCTATAAGTAAAAGTTCGACTATTTAGATTGAAGTTTAATCTTGAATTGGTCTGGTTGCTTTTGATTCGTTTGTTTGTTTTCTTTCTTGTTTTGTTGTCTATTTGGTTTATTGCTTTTCTTATGTGTTTACTGCATTATATATTGTCATCATTTGCATAACCATGGGTCCTCTTTCTGCAACAAGTCTTTCAGAGTATGTTTGAGCGTACACGACTTTTGTATGTGTCACGTGTGTCTTTAGGTGGGTGGCGTGGGAGCTTGGAGTGGGTGGACAGCTAGAGCAGCCGCCATTAACCACGTGCTTCCCCGAATTGTCTTGTCTAGTGAACCCCAAACTTAGGAGAGCCTTTAGGTCATTCTTATTTGTATCATGTCATTTATACCTAGCAGGGTTCGGTCCCAGGCACAGTGTCCCTTTGTAGGAGGCCTATCCAAATCATGCTTAAGTGGGCCCGCGGCCCAAAAAGGCATCCAATCTTCCCTATGTATCATATAATGCATTCTTTAAGGGTAAAAGGGTCATTTAGCGAAACAATGCTTGTTGGGTACGGATGAAAAAGAAAAGAGGGTGAAATATAAAAATAAAGCAAGTAGGGCCCACTCATATTTTTCTTTCATAGTTTTCCAAAAAAAAAAAAAATGTAAAATCCAAAAATATTTTACACCTTTATAATATTTTTACAAAAAATTAAAAAAAACAAAGAAACAACTTATTTTTCTAGTCCAATTGACCTTTTTAGCAAGTGTTTCCAATTTTGGCCAATCCTCACGAACTACGCGAACCTGATTCTCACCTTTCGGGACGGAATATGTAGGCAACCCACATAGGGTCTGGTCCTTCCTCATCTTCCTAGTAAGTCTCAAGGTCTTTGTTTCGGGATCGTAGCCAAGTCTTGCATGTCTAGCCACTTTTGGCCATTTTGGCCCAGGTCTTAGAGTCCTAAGTACACAACAAAGTATCCTCTCATCTTAAGGTTCATTCCCATTGAATTTGCGTGTTTAGCCAATCTTGGCCATATCGACCGTTTATGAAAAATGGGGTCATTTTTGTAAAATAATTTTAGAGACCGTGATTCCTAAGGGGTTGGGGGCCACATAGGCCATCGTGAGGTTTTTTGTGTTTCTTAGAGGTCAGCCTAATTGAGTTTACACTTCTAGTCACCTTCGACCATGTAGGCCCTTTTGCAACAATAGTCTCAGTCATGTCTTGCGTGTGTCCGATAGGAAGTGTCAACATCACATAGTGTCTTGAGTCGCTCACACTATTTGTCCATTTCTTTTCAACATATATGGATTCACTTATCAGGGATAGAGTGTCAATGGTGGTCAAAATCCCTAGGAGGCTAGTAAAGTGGTGGAATATGTTCACAGTACTCGAGCAACATGACCTGATGGATAAATTAGGGACTCTTATTTCTTTAATGGACATTACCCCACGTCCTATCCCGGTAGAGGCAGTATTGACATTTTAGGACCCACATGGTATGGTATTTAAGTTTGGGGATCATGAGATGACACCTACTTTAGCTGAGATAGCCGGGTTGGCTCGCCTACCATATTTACACAAGGAGTTGATTTACACAAGGGATCATTCAAGCATATGGTTCCTTCATAGGGATGGACTTAGTAGTCATATGGGATGTTTGGATCAATCTTGGATGCGTTTAGACTTTTTGTTTGAGGGGTTTGCTCATCCTACTGGGTATGAGGCTTTCATAGATGAGTTATCCATATCATATGATTCTTGGAAGAAGAGGCGTCATATGGTCTTTTCTATTACATTGCTGGGTTTTTTAGTATTCCCTTTGGAGGGTAGACATATTAGCACACGTCTGGGGTCAGTAGCCTTTGCACTCTTCCATGATGAACACGGTAGTAAGGTCACCCTAGTTCCGACAATGTTTGTCAGAAATTTGCCGTGCTTTGACCAAGATTCGAGAAGGTGAGAGGTTCTTTGAGGGTAGCAACTTGTTGTTGCAACTATTATTGATAGACCATTTGTATCCTGCCACTTTATTTGAGCAAGATGTGATTGATGATTGCTTGAGGGATCGAGTTAAGTGCATCGAGCATAGGATGAAGTTCAATAAGTTTGCCTTACCACTCGGAGTTCAGGCTTGGATTGATTACTTGGGATCTGTGATTGAGGAGCATATATTGTGGTCATACCTTTGGATTGATTTGGACGTAATTTTAGCAGGGTCCCGCGTGCAAGATATCTTGGTATTTATTGGACTTTGGTGTACTAAGCCATATACCCCTGCTAGAGTGATGTGTCGACTAGGAAGACGACAAGAGGTTCCTTATATCCTCGATTCTTGTGAATTCCTTAGGGAAATTGACATTATGGCACATAGGGAGGTCGACATTCACACTTATTGGCGCCATGCAGCAAAAATGGGTAGAGATACTTTAGCAAATGACCCTCATTCACCTGGGTATACCCATGAATATCATATGGCTATAGTCTACTCAGCGGAGAGTTAGTAGACCATTGCCCCGACGTGTTAGAGGAGTATTTGATGAGGAGACCACTTCTCGGATATTGCTTAGACAACTGATGGACCGATTTACCCAGGTAGAGGAGGCCCACACATCATAGAGGACCGGGGTTCGAGCTGCATTTCAATCTTTGAGATCACAGTTGGCAGGCTTGGCAGAGAACATAGGATACACCGTGAATACCTCACCAGAGTCAGTTTTTCAGATGCAAGCGCGCATTCCTTGGTTCTCGTTCTGTTGGGACCAAACACACTCACGCAAGTATACGTGGTCGTCAAGTAATAAAGTAGCGAATAAAGTATCGTTCCCACGAAGACTTATGATTAACTTTTGACTAATTCAAACTCGAATAGCTTATCGATTCAAAATATTTCTGACAAAATATATAATTTTCTAAATTACTACCTAAAGGCTATCAAGTAATGAATTGCTAAGAATCAAACACAACACTTAAATAGTTTTGAATAAAAATCAATAGGATATAATATTCCAGGGTCACGGGTTATCTAACAATTATGTTGCATTCTTAGTTTAAAGTAACTAATTGATTTATCTGGATTGTTGATTCACAGGGTTGATATTACTCGTAAGCATCTGTCGAGTCCTTACTCGCCTATTCAAGCTAACTTAATACCTATATGTCTATGGAATTAAGTTTAACAAGAACGCATTTACAATTCCTGTATTGCAACCGAGTAAGGCAATTAGGTATATGTCTATCCTAATTGCGAATCCGTTCCACGATGCCCGGGTTTAAGAACTTACTCTATTTAATTCTATATGCAATCTAGAGTTCCCACTTTCGAGTTCAACTCTAGATTCGTAGATAGTATTTCACTGTTAGCTACTCAGCAAAATAATTTAAAACAGAATTAAATAAACAACCCAATATGATAAAATCAACTTCGTCAAATTAAACTTCAAACATCAACATTCATGTATACCCATGACCCTAGAACAATAGGGTTCTTAGCTACTCATGTTCAAACAATCATCAAAAATTGTATTTTCAAACATAAAATCAATGAATACTAGGAAAGGGATGGAAGAATTGATCAAATCCTCGCTTTTTAGTGTTTTGTGCCTCTCTTCTTCTTTTAAATCCGTTCCCTCCCTTCAAAAATAGGTTTAGGTTGGCTTTTATATGAGTTGGGGGCGTCTAGGGGTCGAAATAACCGAGTCCTAGTCAAAAAAGGAGAATTCCCGTTATGAGCGTCCAGGCCAGCGTGGGGAGCTGGACCTGGCGCTCAAACTTCTTTGCTTCTGTAAAGTGCACCACAGCGAGCGCCCCACGCTTGCTGTGGCGCTCAACTTCCATTTCTGCAATTTTGTTCCGATTTCGCTCCAATTCGCGCCCTTTCGTCCCAAATTGCATCCGAATGATTTCTACACATAGAAATACCAAAATTTAGCACAAACAATCATATTAAACATCTCAAATCGTTGAGACGTGAACAAAATGTGAGGCAATATATACCAAAATATGCATTCATTAAGCCGATTATCAACACCCCACACTTAAATTCCTGCTCGTCCTCGAGCAATGGAACTATCTGAGCACTAAAGAGGACTCCACAATTAATTCAATCAATTCACCCTACCTGTTGACTATGATCGATGTCGGCCATTAAGCATGGATACACAAATTTCACATTCTTACCATTTTTGAATAACCCAAGTATAGTCAATGTTTTTCAACCAACTCAAGCAACCTCTCCACAACAACCTTACCTCAAGAGATGACTTGTTACCACTAAGCATCCTCAACTCATGCACTCACCCAACACACGAAAATGTGCAATATCCCCAATCCGTCATGAAATCAAGTGCCCTCACCACAAGCAAAAGAGTGAATATCACAGTAGTCCACAAATTTGAATATGTCATTGAACATAAATTAAGGACATCACATAATTGAACAACATTCACTCACTCTCCCAAAGAATTCATGTGCATCCCGTGGTCGTACCATAAGCTTGCCCGTAGTGTACATCTCTACTAATCTAAGTTAGCTAATTCTAGGATCAATTAGGACTTTAAGGTTGTAATGTAGGCTAAGGGACGAGTAGGATACATTTGGGAGTAGTGACTAACCCTCCTAAGCACTTTAATATACTATACTCATAATTCAAGCGCAATATCTTCTCAACCCATTCACTTGTCATACATCATAAATAACATAGCCTCTTTTCCATCAAGCATCTCTATAGATTCACTAGCACTAGTGAGAGAGATTAGGAGGTGTGTATTTTTTTTCATTATTTGAACTTTTGTTTTCCCCTTCTTCTTCTTCTTTTTTTTTATTTTATAACACACTCCATACATTGAAGTTCATAAACTAGTGACATTTATTTACAATTTTAGTGCACCTTAGGGACCTTTTCATGGTTCCACTCGGAAGCCACTTCCTAATCTCTCACCTTACTACTTTTAGCGATTAAGTGTCTTAGGAGGTTAAGGTTCAACAATCTCACCTTAAGAACAATTAGGATTACGGCTTGTAATGTGGTTGCCAAGGAAACAGCCTATAGGTTCAAAGGGGCTAGCAATGGGAAAATTTTATCTGTCAGTGACAAGCACCTTTATGGTCAAGCAAGAAACGCCTATGTCATCTCCTAGACTAGCACAACTTAATGATTTTGCATTGATTAACACACGGGGCAAGTTCTAGACTACACAGGGTAGCACAGAATATTAACAATCCTTACACACACATGGCACTTAACTCACTCAAGACGGTTTTGTGCGACTCTCAAGTCAAGCAAGCATATAAAGTTGAGGATCTTTAAGCAACACTGCGCTAGGTGGTATACAAGTCAATCAATTGAGAAAACGGCGTCAAAGAGTAAGCTACTTTAATTTACTTGGGCATTACAATTCAAATCATATACGCAGGAAGACAGAGCGCATGCCCTAACTTAATTTACCAACACCAAACATGTCAACAGGTACCTCAGATCAATCTCAGTTTTCTCCCTTATCCTACTTCTAAAAATAAATAAAACAAAACACCCGGTTCGAGCTACACCCTTGGAAAAGAACCGGCGTCCAAAGAAAAACCAAGGGATACTACCTAACGATCAAAAGTAAAACAAAGAGAATCTTTTTGGTATTTTTAATCAGACTTTTCATCCCTCAGGAAAAGTGTCCAATAGATCCATCGTCGGGAAAAGTCTTTGGTTTTTTTTTTATATGTTAGTCTTAAACTAAGCTAAAAGGTGAAAGAAAAAAAAATAAAAATAAAAATAAAAATAAAAAAAATATAAAATAATAATAACACTAAAAATTTCAATTCAAGGAATATTCCCTCCACCCCACACTTAAATAAGGCATAGTCCCCGATGCTAAATAAATTCGAAAATAAGGTAAGGTGGAAAGAAAGAACTCCCTATTAGTTGGAGTATGCCTCATCAGGATGCCAACCTGCGGCGGCAATGTGCGCATCATCATCCCCAAAGGGTACCAAAGCCATTGGTCCCATATCGTCATCATTATCCGCATTATCAGATTCTTCGTCAGTGTTTTCATCCTCAGATGGATGAACGGGACTGCCTGGTACTATGCCCAACATCTCCTTGGAAGAACTGGAGAGATCACTTCGCATCTGTGCGCGCTCCCCATCTGACACCCCAAGCTTGCTCATAATAACATTGAGGGATTTGTAAAGATACCTGTTGAAATTTTCGTCCCTCTCATTCCTAGCAGCTTGGGTGAGCTTGGATGTGGGTTCTAGCATGGATGTGATGTCTAACAATGCTGTGGGTGCCTCCACTACCTCATCATAGCCAGGGTACTCTGGCACCCCACGAGAGAGCATGTATTGTGTTAAGGTGTTGCCGAAGAAAAACCTTTTTATCCTTCCTCCAAAACGGGTGCGAGTCATCTCCCTAAGCATGAGCTCACCCACATTTATGGGGCACCCGGTCATCAAAAAGTAAATCATACACACTCAAGCTCGAGTGCACTCAGTATTATGTTCAACGGGTATTAATCTAGCTTGTACAAAGTTTTGCCAAACCTTAGCCGTTTTGTTGAAGTCGAAACGGAGCATTTCAAGGTGAATATTGCCCTTAGTTAGCGTCCATCTTGCATTAGAATCAACGCCACAAAGAGTGTGACGTATTGCTTGGTAGTTTGGACTTTTGACGAACTTTCGAAGCCTTCGTGGATTAGGACTATCCACTCCCAAAAATTGACACAAGGCTTCCCTATCCATTGGAATTTCCTGACCTCTGACCCACGATATGTCATTTTTCTCGTTCCAGTTAGCACACAACTCTCTTACCATGCTGAGATTTGCCGGGCCCGGATATTCGAGGAGCTTATCCATCTTCTTTGCAATCAATGTAGCAAGTATATCTGGGAAGTTCCGTTCTAAAGCTTTCACATTTATCCCCATTTCAGATACATATCGCACATATGGAACAAAAGTATCATGCCATTTGATGGCATCCTCCCGAACAAGTTCCACTCGAGGCCGTGGTGGCCTTTCAGACCCACTAGCCTGTTGCTTTCCTTTGGCTTGTCGGGAGGAGCTCTCGCCTTGCCTGCGTTTCTTTGGAGGGGGAGCAGTAGTGGAGGATTTCCCCACCCTTTTTCCTTTAGCGGCATCGTCAGGAGCCATAGCAACCTGAGCCGCCAGCCCAGCGTCGCACGCTGGGGCTAGCGCTCGAACTTCTCAGGCACTGGAAAGTGCGCCCCAGGCAGCGTGGGGCGCTGGCCTGGGCGCTCGCATCGGACATTTTTTTAAAAAAAAATCTCGACTATCCGAGCACTCGATATATACATTACACACATTCTACACAAAAAATATTTGGGTTGCCTCCCAACGAGCGCCTAATTTAACGTCGTGGCATGACTCAACACATGTTTAAGCATCAATTAAGTCCACTGAGGTCTTGTGACGTGCAATGTCACCACCCCAATAATGTTTTATTCTCTGGCCATTTACCAAGAAGGTACCACTTGAGCTCTTATCACGTAGTTCCATCGCTCCGTGAGGCCTCACATTTATCACAACAAAAGGACCTGCCCAACGGGACTTGAGCTTTCCAGGGAATAGTTTCAACCTTGAATTGAATAACAGAACTTCTTGACCCAGCTCAAACTCTCGATGTTGAATGTGTTTGTCATGCCACCTCTTCATCTTTTCTTTATATAATTTGGCATTTTCATATGCATACAATTGAAACTCATCAAGCTCGTTGAGCTGCAACAACCTATTCTCACCAGCTGAGTCCATATCCATATTTAGCTTTTTGATCGCCCAATAAGCTTTATGTTCAAGCTCGACTGGCAAGTGACATGCCTTCCCATAAACTAACCTGTACGAAGAAGTACCTATGGGAGTCTTGTATGCAGTTCGATATGCCCATAATGCATCGTCTAGCTTTCCTGCCCAGTCTTTTCTATTTCCACTTACTGTTTCCTCCAGAATCTGCTTTACCTCTCTGTTTGAAACTTCTACTTGACCACTCGTTTGGGGGTGATAGGCAATGGAAACTTTGTGCTTAACTCCATGTTTTGCAAGAACATTATTCAGCAATTTGTTACAAAAGTGAGTTCCTCCATCGCTTATCAACACTCTTGGAGTCCCAAAGCACGTGAAGATGTGCTTTTTACAAAACTTACCACTACCTTCGCGTCATTAGTAGGCAGAGCAATGGCCTCCACCCACTTAGAAACATAGTCGACCGCCACCAAAATGTACCTGTGACCATTAGAGTATGGGAACGGTCCCAGGAAATCAATCCCCCAAACATCAAAAAGCTCTACTGTCAGAATATTTTGCAAGGGCATCTCGTGCTTCCTTGTGATAGTTCCGGTTCTTTGGCATCTGTCACAATTTTTTACAAAGGCATGTGCATCCTTAAATAATTTTGGCCAATAGAAACATGATTGTAGCACTTTTTGGGCGGTTCTATCCCCACCATGATGACCTCCATATGGCGAAGCATGACAGCCATGCAATATTGCATTCATCTCTTCTTCAGGAACACACCTTCGCACCAACTGATCTACGCATTGCCTATATAAGAATGGCTCATCCCATATGTAGAGCCTCACATCATGTAAGAATCTTCTTCTATTATCAGGTGTTAATTCTAGTGGTGTCACCCCACTTGCAATAAAATTTACATAATCCGCATACCATGGGGCTTCACCTGAGGTGACTGCTAATAGCTGCTCATCAGGAAATGTTTCTTTGATTGACTCTCCTTCAGCTATATGGTTCCGACTTTCTAATCTGGACAAGTGATCAGCCACTTGATTTTTTGTCCCTTTTTGATCTCGGATCTCTAAGTCAAATTCTTGCAAGAGGAGGACCCAACGAATCAGCCTCGGCTTGGCATCTTTCTTTTCAAATAAGTATCTGATAGCTGAATGATCTGTGTAGACGACAACTTTGATTCCCACTAGATAAGATCTGAACTTGTCAAACGCCCATACCACTGTAAGCAACTCTTTTTCAGTAACTGTATAATTTATCTTAGTTAGATTCATAGTTTTGCTCGCATAATAAATGGAGTGAAATATTTTATCCCTTCTTTGCCCCAAAACAGCTCCGATTGCTATGTCACTTGCATCGCACATCAACTCATATGGCAATCCCCAATCTGGGGTGATGATAATTGTTGCAGTCACCAACCTCTCCTTCAGCTCCTCAAATGCTTTCAGACATGCATCATCAAACTTGAAGGTGACATCTTTCTCTAGAAGCCTGCATAATGGAGAAGAAATTTTTGAAAAATCTTTAATGAATCGACGATAAAAACCTGCATGGCCCAAGAAACTGCGAATGCCTTTGACGGATGTCGGTGGGGGCAATTTTTCAATTGCCTCCACCTTTGCTTTGTCCACCTGTAAACCATCTTTTGGCACCTTGTGCCCTAAAACTATATCTTCACGTACCATGAAATGGCATTTTTCCCAGTTGAGTACCAGATTTGTCTCTTCACACCTAGCTAGCACTTTATCAAGGTTCGTTAAACAATTATCAAAAGAACATCCAAACACAGAAAAATCATCCATGAATACTTCTACAAATCTTTCAACCATGTCAGTAAAAATAGCCATCATACACCTTTGAAAAGTCGCAGGTGCATTACAGAGACCAAAGGGCATTCTCTTGAACGCATACGTGCCATAGGGACATGTAAATGTGGTTTTCTCTTGGTCCTTTGGGGCTATAGCAATCTTATTATACCCCGAATAACCATCTAGGAAATAGTAGTATTCCTGTCCTGCTAACCTATCAAGCATTTGGTCAATAAAGGGGAGGGGGAAGTGGTCCTTTCGGGTGGCTTTGTTCAATTTTCTATAATCTATGCAAATTCTCCACCCAGTGACAGTTCTTGTAGGAATTAAGTCATTATTTTCATTAACCACTACAGTCATCCCCCCTTTCTTTGGCACACATTGAACGGGGCTTACCCATTTGCTATCAGAGATTGGGAATACAATACCTGCATCAAGCCACTTAATCACTTCTTTTCTTACCACCTCTTTCATGATTGGATTTAGGCGGCGTTGTTGCTCTACACTTTGCTTGTGTCCATCCTCCATGAGGATTTTATGCATGCAGAAAGCTGGACTAATGCCTTTGATGTCAGACATCGTCCACCCAATTGCTCGCTTGTGCTCACGTAGCACTCTCAACAACTTTTCTTCCTGCAATTTAGACAAGTCAGAAGAAACACTAACAGGTAAAGTGTCAGAACTACCCAAATAAGCATATTGAAGGTGAGGGGGTAGGGGTATAAGCTCCAATTTTGGAGCTTCTTCAATTGACGGCTTTGGAGGGGGGCCACTTGGCCTATTCAGGGGCTTAAACGGGTTTATTCCTTGCATGTAAGCACATGATGCATCTAGGATATGCATCATCTCCTCAACCTCATCATCAATCTCCAAGCTATCAAACATCATGATTGCTTTTTCTAGAGAATCGTCTAGATATACAATCGTGTCAAGAAGTTTCTCATCCACCTCCACAACAGATATCATAGAGAGATCCTCATAGTGGCGGGGAAGTTGGATCGTTTTGTATATATTAAAAATGGCTTCCTCGTTGTCCACCCTCATAATCATTTTTCCCTCTCGCACTTTAATTATTGCATCACCAGTAGCCAAGAGAGGTCGTCCCAATATGATTGGAACTTGTTCATCAGCCTCAAAATCAAGAATAATGAAGTCAGCTGGGAAGATAAATTTCTCAATTTACAGCAATACATCTTCAATTACTCCTTCAGGGTAGGCTATGGACCTATTAGCTAATTGCAACATCACAGTGGTTGGTCTTGGAGCTCCCAGACCCAATTGCTTAAATAATGACAAGGGCATTAAATTTATGCTTGCCCCCAAATCACAAAGGGCACGACCCACGTTAATATTACCAATTTGTACAGGGATGGTGAAGCTGCCAGGATCCTTAAGCTTTTGAGGAAGCTTGTTTTGGACCCTTGAAGTGCACTCCTCAGTAAGTGCAACTGTTTCGAACTCAGTCAATTTCCTCTTGTGAGCCACTATATCTTTTATGTACTTAGCATATTTTGGGATTTCACGAAGTACATCCACCAACAGAATATTCAATTGAACTTGGCTTAACATAGAGAGAAATTTATTGAACATGCGATCATCATTCTTTTTCTGCAATCTCTGAGGGAAAGGTGGTGGTGGCCTTGCAGACTCCACTAGCTCTGAACTTGCATCATTTTTCTTTGACTTGTGTATTGCCTTAGGGATTAGCTCCCTCTCAGATATAGGACTGTTCTTTCTCTTCTTTGGCACTTCTTCTAGTTCCCTCCCGTTTCTGAGTGTAACTGCATTAACTTGAGGGTTCTTCTCTGTATCACTGGGAAGCGCGCCTGCAGGTCTAGTATTTTGATTTGCTGCTAACTGTCCCATTTGCCTCTCAAGATTTCTGAAATCGGTCCTGAGTTGTTGATTATCAAGCGACAACTTCTTCAGCAAGTCATTCGTACTCAATTCTGTTTGTAGGGGTGGTCTCTGAGGTTGATTGAAATTTCCTTGGGGCCTATACTGGTTCTGATTCTGTTGATTTCCTCCCCATGAGAAGTTAGGATGATTCTTCCAATTTGGATTGTAGGTATTCCCATATTGCACATGCTGATTCATTGGACCCCTACTCTGTTGTCCCACATAGTATATAGACTCAGGATTCGTGGGGCACATGTCACTCATATGACTGTCACCACATAGTTCGCAACAAATAGACATCTGTTGTACATGTTGCATTTGTTGTGTTTGTTGCGTGGTCATTCTATTCATCTGATTTGCCAATTTTGCTATATCGACTCTCATGGCGGAAAAGTCATCAAGCTCAATCAACCCGGCTGCCTTCTGTTTAATTTCCCTTCTTGAATCCCCCTCTCCTTGCCAATTATGGTCATTGGCAGTGAAGTTATTTAGCAAGAGTTATATTTCACTATACGGCCTCGCCATGCAACTACCCCCACAAGCTGAGTCAAGATTCATTTTTGATGCTTCATCTAACCCATCAACAAAAGTGTGACCCAATACCTCATCAGTCTGACAATGATGCGGGCAGTCTCTGAGTAGCTTCTTGTATCTTTCCCAAGCTTGACGAAGTGTCTCGCCATCCCGTTGTTAGAACCCAAGAATTTGGCTCCTCAGGGACTTTGTCTTCTTAGTTGGGAAAAACTTGATTAAGAATTTCCTTGCTAGATCATCCGAAGTGTGGATTGAGTTTGCGGGCTCCTTTTGCAACCATTCCTTAGCTTCCCCCAACAGTGAAAAGGGAAATAGTGTCAGCCTGACATAGTCCTTGGAAACGTTCGGATAATTGTAAGTGTCCGTAATTTCCAAGAAGTTCTGAATGTGCCTCTGCGGGTCCTCATGAGATAGACCCACATATTGTCCTGTGGACTGAATCAGCTGTACCATGTACTGTTTGAGTTCAAAATGCCCAGTGATATCAGGCTTCACAATAGCCTGAGTCATATTCGCAAGATTGGGCCTTGCGGCTTCAATCACCGGACGCTCTTCATTACCTGCCATCTCTATTGGTTGTGGTTGAACTACGATGTCCAACTCTCTTTCTATTCTCGTTCTAGCTTCGAGTTCCCTTCTCACTCTATGTAGTGTTCGTTCGATTTCTGGATCAAGAGGAATGAGGTTGTTTGCACTTCTACTCCTCCGCATTCAAGAGAAGATCCTGCGTTAACACAAACAAGGCAAACTGAAAATTAAAACTTGAACAAATAACTAATAAAAGCTTAACTTAGTCAAGTAGCTAATTTCTAAGTCCCCGGCAACAACGCCAAAAACTTGTTGGGACCAAACACACTCACGCAAGTATACGTGGTCGTCAAGTAATAAAGTAGTGAATAAAGTATCGTTCCCACGAAGACTTATGATTAACTTTTGACTAATTCAAACTCGAATAGCTTATCGATTCAAAATATTTCTGACAAAATATATAATTTTCTAAATTACTACCTAAATGCTATCAAGTAATGAATTGCTAAGAATCAAACACAACACTTAAATAGTTTTGAATAACAATCAATAGGATATAATATTCCAGGGTCACGGGTTATCTAACAATCATGTTGCATTCTTAGTTTAGAGTAACTAATTGATTTATCTGGATTGTTGATTCATAGGGTTGATATTACTCGTAAGCATCTGCCGAGTCCTTACTCGCCTATTCAAGCTAACTTAATACCTATATGTCTATAGAATTAAGTTTAACAAGAATGCATTTACAATTCCTGTATTGCAACCGAGTAAGGCAATTAGGTATATGTCTATCCTAATTGCGAATCCGTTCCCCGATGCCCGGGTTTAAGAACTTACTCTATTTAATTCTATATGCAATCTAGAGTTCCCACTTTCGAGTTCAACTCTAGATTCGTAGATAGTATTTCACTGTTAGCTACTCAGCAAAATAATTTAAAACAGAATTAAATAAACAACCCAATATGATAAAATCAACTTCATCAAATTAAACTTCAAACATCAACATTCATGTATACCCATGACCCTAGAACAATAGGGTTCTTAGCTACTCATGTTCATACAATCATCAAAAATTGTATTTTCAAACATAAAATCAATGAATACTAGGAAAGGGATGGAAGAATTGATCAAATCCTCGCTTTTTAGTGTTTTGTGCCTCTCTTCTTCTTTTAAATCCGTTCCCTCCCTTCAAAAATAGGTTTAGGTTGGCTTTTATATGAGTTGGGGGCGTCTAGGGGTCGAAATAATCGAGTCCTAGTCAAAAAAGGAGAATTCCTATTGTGAGCGTCCAGGCCAGCATGGGGCGCTGGACCTGGCGCTCAAACTTCTTTGCTTCTGTAAAGTGCGCCATAGCGAGCGCCCCACGCTGGCTGTGGCGCTCAACTTCCATTTCTGCAATTTTTTTCCGATTTCGCTCCAATTCGCGCCCTTTCGTCCCAAATTGCATCCGAATGATTCCTACACATAGAAATACCAAACTTTAGCAAAAACAATCATATTAAACATCTCAAATCGTCGAGACTTGAACAAAATGTGAGGCGATATATACCAAAATATGCATTTATTAAGCCGATTATCACGTTCCTAGCTTTGAGGCGTCCTTGCAGGGTATAATACAGAGTTTAGATTCGACAGGATTGACAGGGCCCTCTGGATCCTCATCAGACCCATCCCAGCCAGGACCATCGCATTCAGGAGCTGTTTGAGGAGGCTTTTTATTTATATGTTCTGAGCCTATTTTATGTTGTCTTTTACTTTCTAGTCATGTCCAGTAGTATTGAGTCCTTTAGGTGGTGTCAGAGTTTGTCGTAGTCTGGTTGAGTTTGTCAAGTTTTTGTTATCATATTTCCTATTTTGTATTTGAAAACTAAAAAAATATATAAATGAAAATTCCAAAAAGATTTTTATTGTTTTAGTTTATTTTATTCATCACTTTTCCAGAACTACGCTTAGTCTAATATATGTGGAACATGATACGTAGGCGACCTACATCGGGTTTGATCGAATCATTTTAAAAATTAAAGAAAAGAAAAAAGATGAAGTTGTGGGATGTGAGAAATGAGAGGAAAGAAAAGAATGATAAGCATAAAGGAAAAGAGAAGAAAGAAAATGAGTAAACCAAGGAGTGTTAGAGAGGAAAGAAAAGAGGAAGGTTGGAACGAGCAAATTTGGATGATGCCATATGACCTTGTGACCCTCAAAGTCATTCTAGAACCGTTAATTGTTGATAGGTTCATTGCACGTAATGTGATATTATTATCTGATAAATGCCCTAACGCTAACATCTTGACTTTCTTTTGCTCCTCTTTGTTATCTTTATTATTATTATAATACAGGAAGGTGGTTAGTTTGTTGCACTCTGGCGAGTCATCCATACAACACTAGGTCAAAGAGCAAGGAAGTCATGGCTAGCAAAGAATTGGACACAAATGTTGTTGATCCATCAAGAGAGATCAACTTTTGGCCAAGAGGGACCAATCTGTTGTTCGCCTCTCAAAACTGGAAGCCAAAACTACTAAGGTTGTTGAGTTGGAGGCTCGTTTGCAGCAGAGCGAGCAAGAATTAGAGACCCTTAGCCAAGAGATCGGCCCGCTAAGGGTTTAATTTGAAGAAGTTAGGGCCAAACGGGTTGAAGTCCATAGTGTCGTACTTGCTGTATCCGATCGTGAGGCTGCCTCCGCTAAAAAGTTAAATAATTTGGAGGCAGCCTTGAACTCCAAAACTGAAGAGCTTGCTGTTGTCGGGGCGAAATATTCCCAATTGGAGGAGAAGTATAAGAAAACCATTGATCATGATAGACTTATCAGCTCTACTGTTCCCGAACTTGATGTTAGCCTCAAGTCTGTTAGATCCGCCCGGGAAAATCTATTTGCCGAGGTTGACTAGCTTAAAGAAGAACTCAAGCGCCGAGCGAATTCCCTCATTGTTGAAAAAACATATGTTATGTACAGCATGAGGAGAAAAACCTTGGAGGAGGCAAAAACGGGTGTTATTGACTTTGATGTCGAAATCGCTAAAGCCCGTGAGCTGGAGTCAGCTGCTAAAAGGGGTCTCTCAGCCAGGCCCGATGCCTCCGGTTCTTCTGGTTCCGGTTCCGAATCCTCGGGAACTGAAGAGCAACTGAAAGATAAAGATGTTGAGGGACAAAATAATGAGGGTCAAGATATCGAACCGGCGGCGGATCCATCTACTTCCCCTAGGGGCACAGATTATTCTCTTCCTCCAGGTTCCGGAGATGCAGCAGCATAGCTTTTCATTTCTTTTTCCAACTTTTGTACTTGTGCCATTTTGGCACATTTATAGAAATAACTTTTGCTCAAGTATTGCATGAGCCTTTCTACATTATTTTGTTTGAACATTTATACAAGTTTTAATCTTTGTGTTCTTTCTTGCTTAAGTGTTTTGCGCAAGTTTTATTGTTTTCGTCTGATTATGCAAGGCTTTGTGTGTATTTTCTCCTAAAAGCATTTGGACTTCGACCACAATTTCTTCTAAAATCAACCCTTTATCGTGAGGGTTTTCATAAAGGAGGGCCCTCTTATGTTTACGGTACTCTTGAAGATGGTGTCTTTTGTTCATTACGGCACTAGCATTTGAAGTACTTGTTTAACTTTCAAATGACAAAATCAATTCATCGTTCAGATAAGAAACAAGATAGAAATAAAAGTACTTTACTTTATTCCTTTCATTTTCAAAAAGTACACAAGCATTCGTTATGCTAAAAAGAAATTTCCATTTCTTGTGTCTGACTTGTACAACTTGTTTCTAAGGGGCTTGCCGCGCAATCCCCGGTCCTGATGATACAACTATGTTTCGAATTTCGTATTTCGGTCAACGTGGCAGTCATTATTTCCGTATCCTCATATCACCCCCCCTCTCAGTGTTCGAATGCGAAAAATGCGAATTTGAACACTGAAAGTTTTGCACCTTCTAGGATTGCACTAATGAATCGCTAGATAATCTTCAATTCGGTGACAAACTTCACTTTCCCTTAGGAATTTATGCAATCGAGCCAAATACTATCTAACAATCCCCTAGTGGGTTTCACTTGTGAATGGTCGGGTAACGTTTGTTCGGTAGCAATCTTAACTTCACGATGGGAATTTTGCTACCGAGCAAATGATTATCTAACCGCTCCAGAGTGGTTCTTTGTTGTTGTGCCTTGCTATTAAAAGGTCTTATTGCTACTGTTGAAACCTTCATCATAGTATGCTTTTTGTTGCTGCTTCATTAAAAATCTTGCCAGAAAAACCCAATTGGGACAAAACTGGATGAAGGGAAAAATAGTGCAGCACATACTTTCAGTACAGGTGATGTTCTTCAGTAATAGTATCTCTTGAGGTGTGCCACATTCCAATTGCTTGGAAACTTCTCTCCATCTTGGTTATCCAATTCGTATGAACCTTTCCCGGTGACAACTGAAACCAGGTAGAGGCCTTCCCATGTAGGACCTAACTACCCTGCGTTGAGTTCCCGGGTGTTTTGTGTTACTTTCCTTAGAACTAAGTCTCCCACTTTAAAATAACGGAGGTTGGCTCTTCGATTATAATATCTTTCTATTTTATTCTTTTGAGTTTCCATCCTTCTATGCGCCAAGTCCCTGGGCTCATCGAGTAGCTCCAAATTGACTAGCATTGCTTTGTTGTTTGCCTCTTCATTTTCCTGGAAATATCTCAAGGTAGGTTCCCCTACTTCCACCAGAATCAAGGCTTCTTCTCCGTTCACAAGGGAGAAATGAGTCTCTCATGTGCTCGATTTGGTCGTTGTTCGGTATGCCCAAAGTACTCCAGGCAGTTCCTCGGGCCATTTACCTTTAGCTATTGAGGGCACAGTAGCCGAGGTCTCATGAGAAAAAATGGTTTCGACAGGCCGCTCGGGGGTAGGGAAGCACTAAGATTATCAAAGTATGACTTCAACGTTGATGTTGCCAGCATCATATCAGCCATCAGGCACATCAAGGAAACCAAGTGGCGTCGACCATTACAGTCCGACCCTACCCAAAGAGATCCTAAATTGATTTCATGGCACTTATTTCCACAGGACCGGGGATTGCCAAAAATTGAGAGAAGAAGTTGATCGGTTGTTCAATAACAGGCACCTCCGAGAATTCTTGAGTGATCAAGCCAAAAACCACTTCAGGAATATGGACGCCAACAAACAGACCGAACAAGAGGAGCCTCAACATGTCATCAACATGATCAATGGAGGGGTCGATGTCCCCCAAGGGACAATGATAAAGCGCACTAAAGTATTTATCGCAAGGGAAAAACACATTCGAGATTATGTCCCGGAGGAAACCATTTCGTTCAGTGACGAGGATGCCGAGGGCATCGTACAACCTCACAATGATGCACTGGTAATATCCGTACTTATCAATAAATCTCGAGTTAAACGTGTGTTGATTGATCCAGATAACTCATCTAAGATCAACAGATCGAGGGTCGTAGAGCAATTAGGGCTACATGAACAAATAGTGTCGGCAGTCTAGGTGTTAAACGAATTTAACATGGCATGCGAAACCACTAAATGGGAGATAACCCTACCAGTGAACACCGCCAGAATGATCCAAGAGACAAAGTTCTATGTGATCGAAGGGGACATGAGGTACAACGCCCTATCAGAAGGTCCTGGGTTCACAACATGAGGGCGGTACCCTCGACCTTACACCAGGCATTGAAGTTCCCTACACCGGAAGGAGTCAAGACGGTCTACGGAGAGTAGCCGGCCATAAAGGAGATGTTCGCAGTCGACGGTCGTTTTAACATCAAGAAACACGAAGTCGGCCAAAAAGGAAGAAATTAAATAGCAATATCACCGATGCCGGTCTCGGCCAAACCGGAGGAACGGGGAATAGACAGGGAGGATGATTACGGAATTCCGAGATCGTTCATAGCTCTTGATGATACCGATGCCACCAAATTGATGGTCGAAGAGTTGGAGCAAGTCATATTGATCGAGCACCTACTAGATCGAAAGGTAAACCTGGGCATGGGGTTAACCCCCAAGCTCAGGAAAAAACTTATTAATTTTCTTAAAGCTAACATAGACTATTTCGCTTAGTCCCAACTTGACATGACAAGGATCCCACCGGAGATAACCATTCATAAGCTGAGTTTAGACCCGAAGTTTCATCCGGTTAAGCATAAGAGGAGACTGCAGTCCGAGGTCAAGCATGCGTTCATCAAGGACGAGGTATCCAAACTCCTTAAAATAGGGTTCATTCGGGAAGTTAAATACCCGAAATGGTTAGCTAACATAGTGGTAGTACCTAAAAAGGGAATAAGCTAAGAATGTGTGTAGATTACAAATATCTAAACAAGGCATGCCCCCAGGATTCTTTCCCTTTGCCTAACACTGATCGTATGATCGACGCGACGGCCGGGCATGAGATACTCAGCTTTCTCGATGCCTATTACAGGTATAACCAAATTCGGATGGACCCGAACGATCAAGAAAAGACTCTTTCATCACTAAATTTGGCACCTACTATTATAATGTAATGTCGTACGGATTAAAGAACGCATGTGCCACCTATCAATGCCTAGTAAACAGGATGTTCGAAGAACAGATAGGAAAATCAATGGAAGTTTATATTGACGACATGTTAGTCAAGTCCCTGCGAGCATAGAACCATTTGAAATATTTGCAGGAGACATTTGACATACTAAAGAAATACAATATGAAGTTGAGCCCAGAGAAGTATATATTCGGGGTTGGATCGGGAAAATTCCTCGGGTTCATGGTATCCAATCGAGGGATCGAGATCAACCCCGACAAAATCAAAGCCATAGAAGACATCACCATGATGGACAATGTCAAGGTCGTTCAAAGGCTGACCGGGCATATAGCCGCCCTGAGCTGCTTCATATCGAGGTCCTCGGACTAAAGCCATCGATTCTTCTCACTGTTAAAAAGAAGAATAAATTTTCCTAGACACCAGAATGTCAGCAAGCATTGGAAAACTCAAACGGTACCTATCAAGTCCTCCCCTGTTGCATACTCTGAAGGCGGACGAACAACTGTACCTTTACTTGGCGGTTTTCAAAGTGATGATAAGTGGAGTCTTAGTCTAGAATGAGGAAGGTACGCAACTTCCTGTTTACTATGTCAGTAGAACTCTTGGCGAGGCTGAAACAAGGTATCCTCACCTAGAAAAATTGGCGCTCACTTTGCTAAGCGCCTCCAGAAAGCTAAAGTCGTACTTTCAATGCCACCCCGTATGTGTCATGACCTCTTAACCATTAAGGAACAACATGCACAAACCCGAACTCTCAGGCCGGTTGGCCAAATGGGCCGTCTAAATCAGCAGGTACGATATCGAGTATAAACCCTGAACTGCCATAAAATCTTAGATTTTGGAAGATTTCGTGGCCGACTTCACACCAGCCTTAATACCCTAAGTTGAAAGGGAATTACTGTTAATCTCAAGGACCACTTCGGGGATCTGGACACTTTTTATAGATGGTGCCTCGAACGGGAAGGGGTACGGGCTCGACATCGTATTAAAATCGCTTACGGGAAATGTAATTAGGAATTCTATCAGGACTATGAAATTGACTAACAATGAGGACGAGTATGAGGCCATGATTACAGGTCTAGAATTGGCTAAAAGCCTTGGGGCCGAGGTGATCGAAGCTAAATGTGACTCTGTCCTCGTGGTAAATCAAGTTAACGGGACGTTCAAAGTAAAAGAAAAATGGATGCAAGGTACTTAGACAAATTATAGGTAATGTTGCATCAATTCAAGGAATAGACCATGCAACACGTACTCGAGACCAGAACAGCGAGGCCGATGCTCTGGCTAACTTAGGGTCGTCGGTCGATGCCGATGTCGATGAATTCAGTTCGAGAACAGTAGTGCAGCTCATTAAGTCGGTGATAGAAGAAGGCCACGCAAAAGTAAACTCAACGAGTTTAACTTGGGATTGGAGGAACAAGTACATAGACCACTTGAAGACCAGAAAATTGCCCTCGGATCCCAAAGAATCTAGAGCCCTGCATACCAAGGCTGCTAGATTTAGCTTGGTCGAAGGGGAATTATTCAGCAGAACCTTCGACGGCCCGCTAGCCAGATGCTTGGGACCGGGAGAGACCGAATACGCCTTGAGAGAAGTTCACGAAGACACTTGAGGGAACCATTCGGGGGTAGAAGCTTTGGTCAAGAAACTAATCAGGGCCAGCTATTACTGGACTGAAATGGAGAAAGACGTGAAGGACTTCGTACAGAATTACGATGACTGCCAGATATGCCCTATGATCCCATCAACCGGGAGAAATGCTCTACTCAATTTTGTCTCCGTGGCCATTTATGAAGTGGAGAATGGACATTGTCGGTCCCCTACCGTGGGCACCCGGTAAAGCTCAATTCATACTATTCATGACCGATTATTTTTCAAATGGGTCAAGGCACAAGCATTCAAAAAGGTCCAAGAGAAAGTGATGGCAGGCTATAATCTCATGTTTTAGTCGATTATTACATTCCAATTTACTGCACTTTAATTGAGTTTGAGATTTAATCGTAAGTGTTTTGCACTAATTGTGTGTTTTATGCCTTGTAGGAGTGATTCCGAGCTATATAGATGTTATGGAATAAATTCAAGTGATTTGAAGCTTTGAAGTCTGAGTAAAAGCCCAAGGAATTAAGCCAGGATCGTGTTCGGGGATCAACGGATGATAGTGGAACGAAACAAAGTATCAAGTAGGCACATTGTGCAGTGTCTAGTAAAATATACATAACGTTTCGCTCGGAACTCCTTTTTTACTTCATAATATATTTTTGGAAATAAAATTCAAAGAGATACAACTTTCATGTTTTACATTTTTTCAAATTCCCAACAGAACAGGGTGAAAAGTGCACGGTCAGTGCGCGGCCGCGCACTGACTATGCATATGGGGTAGAACAGTGTGAAAAGTGCGCAGCCAAGTGCGCGGGCACACTTCCAGGCGCGTGGCCGCGCACGTCCAATTCCGAAAAAGTATCCTTTTTCGCGTAGTTGAAGGTGTATTTGTTTGGAGCCGACCCTACTTGGTATATATACATAGAAAAATGGTATTTTGAGGACTTTTGACATAATTTAGACCGAAGGAAGCTAAGGAGAAGAGGGAGAAGCAAGAGCACAAGAATTTCACCATTCATCCTTACTCATGACAAGGGTTTGGATGTTTTATATTTTCCTTTGACTTAAACTTAATTGTGATGAATTTCTCCATATCCATGGAGTAATTCTTCCTTAGGGATTGATGGATTTTGTGTTTTGAGAATTGTTTGTGGATATTAACTCTAGTTTTATGTATTAAATCGTTTTGGGTATTTTTATTGTTGCATATATATTCACTTGTTTATGTAATCGAAAGAAGCATAATTTGTGATGTTTTGCATTATCTTATTGGTTGAATTCATTAATTCTTGTTAGTAATCGAAAGAGGCTAGTTGAATTAATGTTTAGACCTAGTTAGGAGGATAATCAAAAGAGATTCTCCTAAGGATCAATCCACAACGAATTCTTGCATATATTCACCAAGATTAACTTAGTTCATATCGTAAGGTTGAGACTTAATCAAGAGAGGAGTTTCTACACAATATTTGAACATAATAGAGTGAATTCGAGATACTCACTTGAACCATAGTATTGAAGTAACTAGAGTTAATTCCCAAACAAGTTTCTTACACCTATCCAACCAACCCCTATTTTCTCCCTTTGATATCTTCTTGCTTACTCTTGTTGCGATTGTCATTAGCCCATAGTTTAGACTTTTAGTAAATTTTAGTTTTAAATCACACAACTCTAAATTGTTGACCATCTTGGATAGCAATTAAAACTAGAAGCTAAGAAAACACTGTTTAAATCCAATCCCTGTGGATATGGTATTTTTTATATTATATTCGACTAGCGAGCATAATTTTGTGTTATGTTTTTAGCTCGTCAAATTTTGGCACCGTTACCGGGGATTGGCAATCAATAGTGTTTGAAATAGTTTGTAGTGCTAATTCAGGAATGTTTGTTTTTGTTTTTATTTTATTTTTATCTTTTTACGTTTGGGTGTTCTTTGACTGTGCGCAAGCTTAAATTGGTGCATGACACAATCTTCTGGGAAGGAATTGCAACCATACGAACCAGAAATCGAGAAACATCTGCGACAGTTGAGGAGGGAAAGAAATCTCTCTGAGAAAATAGAAACAGATGGGAAATCCTCAACCAAAGAAAAGATGACGGGAGATGATAATAATGTTGATTTGGTTGCGAGAGAGGCAGCCCAACTCAGAGAGAAAGCTGCAAGAGATGCTGAAGAAGCAGCACTCAGAGATGTACAAATTGCTTATGAGGAGGAGAGAGCTCGAAGAATAGCTCAGAATCAGCTCGTGGGTGCAGACCAGTTTGGAAACATAGCTCCCGGCCAAGGGAGACCACTTGGTGATTATGCTAGACCGGTCTACAACCAAGGTTTATCAAGTGTGAGACCACCTCCAGCTGCACCCAATAATTTCGAGCTGAATCAAGGGTTGCTTCAAACCCTCCAAAACAACTGTGTCTTCAGAGGAAAGATGAACGAAGATCCGAACAATCATCAAATGGACTTCGAGGAGATCATGAACACCTTTCAATACAATGGTGTGTCACAAGATGTTATTTACTTAAGGGCATTCTCGTCACTCTAAAAGATGATGCAAAGCACTGGCTTCGAAGCTTGCCCCAGGGATCAATTAGAACATGAGAGGAGATGACCTCAAAGTTTCTTGATAAATATTTCTCCTCAGCTAAAACGGGCAAGTTTAGAAGAGAAATCAATAACTTTTTCCAGAATGAGACTGAAACTGTGTTTGAAGCATGGGAGAGGTTTAAAGAGATTGTGCGAAAGTGTCAACACAGCGGAATTGAACTCTGGATGCAACTCCAGGACTTTTGGGATGGTTTGACACCAACCTCACGTAAAACATTGAGCAATGCAGCTGGAGGTCCGTTAATGAAGAAGACTCCAGAGGAGATAGTCACTATTCTAGATGAGCTATATAAAGATGCAAATCAGTGGCCCTCGGAGATTACTGAAATAAGAAGATCAAATGGTGTTCACCAAGTTGATACTAACACATCGGTGCAGGTGGACCTTGATGCCATGGCAAAGGAAATAAGGAAGCTAACCTTAGCTTCAATACATAATGAGCCTCATACAGCATGTGACATATGTGGAAGAGGACACCCTACTCATGAGTGTCAAGCTTCAATTGAGGAATTTAATGTTGTAGGTAACTATAATTTCATTACAATAGGTCAGAAGCACCCCGATTTTTCATGGAGTTCACCCGGGGGTATAGTAAATGCATGGCAACAAAACAACTCCAGATTTCAAGGAGCTTCCAGTTTTGTAAAGCAGCAGAGGCCGCACTTTCAGCCTCAACAACTAATTCAGTATGGGTTAGAAGATCTAATAAAATCCTTCATTGTCAAGACTGATGAAAGATTAGATGCTCATGTGGCAGCTATCAAAGAACTTGGGACAGGTTTGCGTAACTTGGAGAGACAAGTGGGACAAATTGCAACTGTATTATCTGAGAGGATCCCAGATACTCTGCCTGCTGATACTGAAAAGAATCCCAAAGAAAGGGTAAATGTTGTGACCTTGAGAAGTGGACAAGTGTTGAAGGATCCTACTCCAATTCAAAAAGATGTTGCGCCTAAAATAGAAAGTGGGAAGGAGCTGAAAATTGAAGATGGTGATAAAAAGACTGAGAAGAAGAAAGGCAAGAAGGGAGCTGAGAAAAAGAAAAAGGAGGAAACTTTAAGAAGGGAGGACACTGATGATGGGAGCAAGCACATGCATGCTCTACCTTTTCCTCAAAAGCTCTATACAAAAAAGCTGGACAAGCAGTTTGAGAGATTTCTAGACATCCTAAGATAGGTTAATGTAAACCTGCCATTCACTGATGTTATCTCACAAATTCCAGCTTATGCAAAGTTCTTGAAGGAGATCCTTACAAAGAAGAGGAAGATAGAAGAGACCTCAGTGGTCAAGCTTATAGAGCATTGCAGTGCTATCTTGCAAAATAAACTCCCACAAAAGTGTGGAGATCCAGGGAGTTTTACTATACCTTGCTCTTTAGGCACTCTAAATTTTGATAAGTCTTTATATGATTCTGGTGCCTCAATTAATCTAATGCCATTGTCTATTTATAGGAAACTGGAGAAGGAGATTGGAGAGATAAGGTCGGTGCCAATATCTTTGCAGTTGGCAGACCAAACGCCTATAACACCCGAGGGGATAGTAGAAGATGTTTTGGTGGGGGTGGATAAGTTCGGATTTCCTGTAGATTTCATAGTGGTGAATATGGAGAAGAACTAGGTGGTCCCCCTCATCCTAGGAAGACCATTTTTAGCAACGAGTAGAGCTATATTGGATATACATGATAGAAAACTCATTCTTAGAGTGGGTGAGGAGACTATGACTTTTGAGATGAATGTAGAAACTACAGTGAAAAAGTAGAAGCCAACTGCAAGTGTTGAGTGGAAGGTGAAGAGTTCAAAAGAGAAGGCTCCAGTGATTGAGAAAGACAAGTGTGGGGTGTACCCCAAGAAGGCTGAGAAGAAGCTGTCCGCGTGGATGTGTGCACTAGTTCGAGCACGTGGAATGGAGCCCGACTTCGACTTAGACCCCGACTGAAAATTCAGGGAAGTTTCCTTTATCTTATACTTTTAAATTGTGTGTCATGGGGACATGCCACAACTTAAAGTGTGGGTTAGGGGTATATTTGTATGTTGTATGTATATGTATTTTAGTTTTTTTTATTAATTTTAGTAGTTAGAGATAAAAACAAAATTAAAAAAAACATAAAAAGTTTAAATTTTTTTATTTTTCCAGACGATGGATATCATTCGACGGGTTTCTTGAGGGATTAAAGTCGAAAGAAAAATTCAAAAAAAAATTTCTTTTGTAGTTAGTGTAATAATTTTTCCTTGGTTTTTCTTTGTGCTGCGGTTCTTTTCTAAGGGTTTTGTTTGAACCGGGTGTAGTTAGATTTTTGTTTTTAGAAGTAGAAAAATCTTGTGCTATGATTTGAATTAAAAGCAAGGCCTCTTGACTTTGTTATACCTTGAGAATAGTGAGTTCTTTAGTGTGACGGTTAGGCTCAGTTTTTGACTCTTGCATAAGTACCTTAAATCATATGATCTTAACTTTCCTTAACTGCTTAGACTAGAGTGTCTTGATGAGTCCAATCCTAAGTGAGTTATGTGCCATGTGTGTGAGAGGTTTTGTGTTATTCTGTGCATTGCATTTGATATCTAGAACTTGCCCAGTGTGTTTGCAAAGCGAAATAGTAGTTTTATTCAGTCTTAGAAGTGATGTAGGCGTTTCTTTGTTGAGCCAGTTATGTTCTATTACCCATCTAATTGTTATATATCGTAGTTAACTCATTTGAGTCTGTAATCTTGTTTTCCTTGGCAACCACATTACAAGCCTTACCCAATTGTTTGAATTGACAATCTATTTGAACCTTGTACCTCTCGTGAGCACTTGAAGTTGTTATGAATTTTGTAAAAGATGAAGTATGGGGTGGTTGGTTTGGCTTTTGATTGGAACTATTGAAATAAGGAGGAAGGTGCATTGTTTTGAAAAAGTAAGCGCCACTTGAATTGAAAAAGAAAGAAAAAAATATTGTATTGTTGTGAAAAATATTCTTTGATTGTGGTGACTCTTGATGTAAATGAGCTTAAATAATATGGGAGTTAATGTATGTTGATGTGAAGGTGGAGTATGGTTTGGCATAAGTGTGGGGTTTTGAATGTTAAAGTGTATGTATTAAAGTGCTTATATCTAAATGTATCCTACCCGTCCCGCAGCCTACATTACAACCAGTTAAAAGTCCTACTTGATCCTTGACTGAATGAGCTCAATTAGTAGAGTAGTACACTACGGACAAGCCTATGGTTCATCTTTGTGGCATATGAATGTTATTTCTGAGAGTGAGCGAATTCTTTCTATCTTGAGTTTTTAATTGTTATTAAATTCTATGGTGTGAGGAAATACTCTCTATTGTGTGTGAGGGCACATGATTCATGAAGGAAAGATAATGTCATTGACCTCTATGTTAGAGTAAGTGAGTGAGTTGTGAATAATGTGTGGTACTTGTGAGTCAAATCTTGAGGTGAAGATGTTACACTATTGTGCTTAGTCTATTTTAAATATTCTTGGTATGATGAGTTAGGAGAGTTGCTTAGTAAGGTTGTGTCTATATAAAGTGTGGTTTGATTGCTCGAAGACGAGCAATGGTTTAAGTGTGGGATGTTGATGGTAGGCTATAATCTCATATTTTAGTCGATTATTACATTCCAATTTACTGCACTTTAGTTGAGTTTGAGCTTTAATCGCTAGTGTTTTGCACTAATTGTGTGTTTTATGCCTTGTAGGAGTGATTCCGAGCTATTTAGATGTTATAGAATAAATACAAATAATTTGGATCTTTGAAGTCTGAGTAAATACCCAAGAAATTAAGCCGGGATCGTGTTCGTGGATCAACAGATGATAGTGGAATGAAACGAAGAATCAAGCAGGCATATTTTGCAGTGTCTAGTAAAATGTACATAACTCTTTGTTCGGAACTCCGTTTGGATTCCACAATATAATGTTGGAAAGATAATTCAAAGGGCTACAACTTACATGTTTTATTATTTTTCAAATTCCTAACATAACAGGGTGAAAAGTGCGTGGCAATTGTGTGGTTGCGCATTGACCGTGCATATGGGGCAGAACAGTGTGAAAAGTGCGAGGCCAAGTGCGCGTGCACACTACTAGGTGCGCGGCCGCGCACGTCCAACTCCGAAAAAGTTTCCTTTTTTGCGTAGGAGAAGGTGTATATGTTTGGGCCTGACCCTACTTGGTATATATATAAAGGAAAACGGTATTTTGAGGATTTTTGACATAATTTAGACCTAAGGAAGCTAAGGAGAAGAGGGAGAAGCAAGAGCACAAGGATTTCACCCTTCATCCTCACTCAAGACAAGGGTTTGGATGTTTTATGTTTTCCTTTGACTTAAACTTATTGTGATGAATTTCTCCATATCCATGGAGTAATTTTTCCTTAGGGATTGATGGATTTGGTGTTTTGAAAATTGTTTGTGGATATTAACTCTAGTTTTATGTATTGAATCGTTTTGGGTGTTTTTATTGTTGAATATATATATTTACTTGTTTATGTAATCAAAAGAGGCATAATTTGTGATGTTCTACATTATCTTATTGGATGAATTCATTGATTCTTGTTAGTAATCGAAAGAGGCTAGTTGAATTAATATTTAGACCTAGTTAGGAGGATAATCGAAAGAGGTTCTCCTAAGGATCAATCTACTACGAATTCTTGCATATATTCACCAAGCTTAACTTAGTTCATATCGTAATATTGAGACTTAATCGAGAGAGGAGATTCTACTGAATGTTTGAATATAATAGAGTGAATTCGAGAGACTCACTTGAATCATAGAAGTGAAGTAACTAGAGTTAATTCTCAAACAAGTATCTTACACCTATCCAATCAACCTCTATTTTCTCCATTTGATATCTTATTGCTTACTCTTGTTTCGATTGTCATAGCCAATAGTTTAGACTTCTAGTAAATTTTAGCTTTAAATCACACAATTCTAAATTGTTGATCATCTTGGATAATAATTAAAACTAGAAGCTACGAAAATATTGTTTAAATCCAATCCTTGTGGATACGATATTTTCTATACTATATTCGACTAGCGAGCATAATTTTGTGTTGTATTTTTAGCTCGTCAGAAAGAAGTCATTAACTACATTTGGGACCACAAAATATGTCGATTTGGGATACCGGCCGAGATCGTCTACGATAATGGAAAACAATTCGTCGGCAACAAGGTAAATAAATTTTTCGAAGATCACAAGATCAAGAAGATATTATCAACACCTTATCACCCTAGTGGGAACGAGCAGGCATAATCAACAAACAAGACCATACTTCAAAACCTGAAAAAGAGGTTGACCGATGCGAAAGGGAAGTGGAAGGAGATCCTGCCGAAGTCCTATGGGCATACCTTACGACATCGAAATCTAGCACCAGAGCCATCCCATTTTTATTGGTTTACAAAGCCGAAGCCTTAATACCAGTCGAGGTGGGAGAACCAAGCCTCAAGTTCCAATATGCTACAAAAGACCTAAACGGCAAGGCCATGATCATGAGCCTGGAACTATTGGATGAAAGGCGGGAGGCTGCTTTGGTCCAGTTGGCCACCCAGAAATAGCGAATAGTAAGGTATTACAACCGAAGAGCCAGCCTCTGACACATTCAAGTCGGGGAGTTGGTGTTGAGGAAAGTAACATTACACATCAGGAACCCGAATGAAAGGAAGCTGGGACTAAACTGGGAAGGACCAAATTGAGTCGTCGGAGTAACCGAAAAAGGCTCGTACAAACTCGAAGCGGGAAACAGCGTACAACTACCGAACAACTGGAACGTGACACACATAAAGCGGTACTACTGCTAAGGTACGAACTCAATTAGTCTTTAATTATAGTATAAATTGAACTAACATATGCAGGTAAACGGCCAAGGACATATATGGATATTAGGTCTGAAAGCATGATAAGTGTGGATTTTGACCACTTATTAGCACATTTTTGCTTCTGTTTTAGTCCAAAAATATTGATTTATGTTCCCAATACTAATAAAAGTGTACAAATTGCAGGAATATTGGAAATTCGAGCTCCCATGATGAAATCTGACTCAAAAAGGAGTGTTCCGACTCACAAGGCAAGAAAGAGACGACATAAGAAGTGCGGTCCGCAGAGGTATTTCTTCTGCCGTAGAAGAAAGTGCGGACGGCAGAACTCCCTCTGTGGCCGCAGAACAAGTGGAGAAGCCCATCAGTCTTTTAGCAGATGTGCGCCCGTAGAACAAGGTCTGCACTGATAAAGAACTAAAAGTTCATAGAGTGTGCAAATGACCAAGACCTGAAGCCTTGCCTGAAGTGCGGACTGCACAAGAATTGTGCGGCCGCAGAAGATGCATCACAGCCGCAGACCACATTGTGCGGCTGTAGAATCTAAGTCCTTACAAGTTGAAGTAATCTGCGGACCGCACATAGAATTTTGCGGCCGCAGAACCTCCTGAGGGGCATTTTTGTCAGCGAATTTTGTGCCACTATAAATAGACGAGAATTGCATTTTTAGGTCAAGTTTTAAAGTTTGAGCTATTGTAGTTGTTATATTTTGCTATTTTAGGAAGTTTGTGACTATTTTGGGATTTAAACATCATATTTTATCATTTTAATCTTAGCATCTGAGTTTAATTAGTATTTCTTCTTTGTTGTCTTCATTTTTCAGTATGTGTAGTTAGATTCTTACTAGGGTTGTGACCTAACTTTAGTATGTAAACCTTACGGGTATTTAATTTAATATTTGTTTATGATTGGGTGTTGATTATTTAGCCTTTTTTATGCTTTTATGTTAGAATTAATGGTTGCAAACATTGATTCGTGCCCCTTTGACTTAGTTCTTACTTGAGAAAGAGGTGCCTAGTCTAGGAAAACTTGGCTAACAAGAAATTGGACTAATTAAGGGTTTGATTAGCCTAATTAAAGGGTTTTAACTAGAGATAGTGAGAACCCGACTTGAGCTCATATCAACTATTTAGCTTGATACCCATTTGGGCTTGAGAAAGCCAAATTAGGCAAAATCACTCTATGACCGAGAGGTATTGAGTGGGTAACTTAGAGTTGAGAGCTATAATACACCCCGATCAATAAAATAAGTGTTAACATATTTAACCCATTAGGCGAACACCTAGGTTAAAGTCACATCCCTAGGCTTTTAAACTATTTGGAAAAACAACAAAAACAATCATTCACTTTCTAGTCTCTTCTCTTTAGCTAATAACTGTTAGAGTTAGTTTAGAAGTAGAAATCAAAACCCTTTGTTTGGGAGTGCAATTTAGTTGTTCCATTTGCTCTCGTCAAGTGTATACCCCTAACACCCATATTAAACTCCCTGTGAAAATCGACCCCGATTCTTGTTGGGTACTATTCTTCCAACAACCGTTTTCACTCATTATTGAGTGCAGATTGGACGTGGACCAAAGCTAGCAGGTCCATCATGCCCATCCACCCTTCGGCCGTGGCCTTCACTTCGTCCATCTTGGCCCAGAGCTAGTCGATTAGGTCTACCTTCTGTTGGACCTGCGAAGTTGTATCATTAGTCACCACGACTAGCTGCTCATTTTTAGCCTTAAAGATTTTTACCTTATTAATCAGATCAGTATGTTCCCGCTTCAGGGTCGAGGCCTCCTTCTGAGCTTTTTCCAGCTTAGCCCGAAGAATCGGCAGGTCTTAAAGGGCCTAGTCTTGTTGCTCACTAAGGGCCTTGTACATGTCCTTCTTTCGGACCTGCTCTTTGAGCTCGAACCCGAGTTGGCTAACCTCCAAGCAGTACCGGAGGAATCTTTCATGATGAAGCACTGAAGCCTGAAAAAATGAATTTAGTAAACGACATCAAAGTCTAAAGAAAGATTCACAAAGGTATACAAGAGGCCAATGCCTTACCCGGTTCAGCGCCGGTTGCGCCTCGTTGAAGAGGCTCGACATGCCCACCTCGTTCATCTTGGCCTGGTCCTCCTCGGTCACCAGGCATCGGAGGTAGCTGTGTCACGTCCCGACCTCGGGGAGCGCAATCGGGATAACCCAATCGAGCAAGCCTTCTAAATTGACTTATACCCGACTTACTCATAAATAAAGAGAAGATAAATTTCATTAATTAACACCAAGAGGATTCATGAACAACACTAATTCCATTACCATTAGTTGCTTCATTTTAAAGTCTCTAAATACATACTCTTTCAAAATTGAAGTGAAACAATTGATTCCAATACACCAAGACTAGTTTGACTTTCCCAATGCCCATATATATACAACCCACACGGTGTCTACGGAGCCTCTAATGGATACAAATGAATTCTATGATAATATCGGCAACAAGGCCCCGTCTATACTTCAAACACAATACACGGGGAACAAAAGATGGAAGACTCCGAAATGAAGTGGGGCTCACCGAATCTGCTGGGAAGAGGGTGTGCTGCTATCACTGATCAATACCACCTGCTGCGGAACTACCTGCATCCATTAAAGATGCAGCATCCCGTGAAAAAGGGATGTTAGTACATATGGAATAGTACTAGTATGTATGACTAAACACCCTCTCATTAGAATAGGTAACAATACAGGAAGAACAGTCATAAAATCAATGGAAGCCTCAACCAATACTAAAACATCAAGTTAGGTGAAAGATAACTTTTCAAGTAAATTTCCATTATTTTAGGTTGGGAGATCTTAGCATCGATATACCACTGTGATTTTAGCACGAAGTCTGATCACAGCCCGATCGGCTAGGCCGTCTCACCCAGAGACATAAACCATATTCACAATCACTATTACGATTTCAATCATTATCTCAATCATAATTTCACGCACCATCACCACCATGTGTGCGACATGGCATCCGATCACGACCCGACCGGCTAGGCCATCTCACCACAATGTCGTGTGGATCGACATCACCCTTTTCTAGCAATCATCTCATACCAATAAAGGGGAATAATTACAATCCACTCCTAAATCGGCATGTGTAGTTTTGGGGTTAGGCTATTTCAACCTACCCTTCCTCGGTGACTAATTACTCCCAAAGTGTTCATTATTAAAAGGGTTTACAACTCATTTCAACATCCTTTACACGTTCCTTAGTTTTATTGGCACTAGTGGCCCCAAACGTAATATCATACTTGGCATGTTGGCCGTGTTTCACATTTCATGCTCACTTCTTTCACTTTCAACATCATCACGGATTATTGACAACAAAGCATTTCTATTCAAGACTTTAAGTACACATATGAGCAAGTAAGAGTCTTAAGCACGTTGAGATTTCATACACAATTCGGCATAATAGCTTTCATTTGAATCACGACTTGAAGTTATAACATTTAGATATGCAACCCATACTTTGAACACATTCTCAAATGGTAATACAATGCAACAAAGAATATTTGAAATACAAATTGAACACATATATATTTTAACACAAGGCTTATTCAGAATAATCAATTTATAATGAGCAACTCAGGACTTACAAGGACATTGTGGGGTTCAATTCTAAAAGAGGAGATTAGCCAACATACCTCGCCTAGAGCTTCCCTTAAATTACTACAATGTTCCAGAAATCTTAGCCACTTCGATTTATTTAGAGATATAGTAAAATTGAACACATATTAGGAAGGAGTTCATAGTTTCAGCTCATTTGAGTATTTTATCAAACATTAGGTGTGCATTAAGGTTTCAAGGTCCTTCTATGGTAGATTCCTTCATCCCCAACCCAATATCTATCATTTTCAACTCAACAACCTTCCTACAACTTTGTTGGTACATGCATGCATAGATAATACCCCTACACCTAAGAATTACACTCCCCATTATCCATCTTCTACCCCAAACTCGAAATTGAAGACTAGGGTATGGAACCTTACCTCTTGGATGAAGACCTTATGACTTTTTCATGTGAATTCTTCAAAACTTGAGCAAGGATTGGTAAACAATTAGTTTAGGAACCCCCTTTAACTCTAGAGCACTTCCCCACTCTCAAAATATCAGGTTTTTACCTTATAAATGGTCTTCAACGACTATATATCAAAATAGAGCCAGGTCACAAAATTAGAAAAAATAAAGCCTCGATGCAATTTTGCAATCGCACATGTGACCGCATAACACTTCTGTGGTCGGCAAAATGGACTGTTTTTTTTTTTTTTTTGTCCTCTAGAACTGGGCATTTCTACCTCACTCTGCGATAAGTCTGCAATCCGCAAACCAATTCTGCAGTCGTAGAAAGGACCGCAGAACCTTCTTCCGAAATTTCTTATGCTGGCCTCTGCGATGAATGTGAGGCCCATGAAATGATTATGCTGCCACATAATGGACCACATAATGTCCCTAAAATTAGCTCAAGTTTCTACTTCATTCTGCGGCAGATTTGCAGTCCGCAGATCAGTTATGCGATCGCAGAATGGACCGTAGAAATGCCCTGCTCTGCCAAAAATTTTCTTCAACTCCCCAAAATCATGAAACCCCATATTTTAGGTAAAAATTTCAAGGGACCTTACATCCTCCCTCGCTTAAGATCCTTCGTCCTCGACTGAGGGTCAAAATTCACCATTAGCATCCAATGTGACTCAGCTGCTATATCACATACCAGCAATCCCAAATTTTGACTAACTCTCAAATTTCCAAAAATATCGGCAGGGTTTCCCCTATAACAGGGCCTATCCACCTGTCAGAAAATCCTTGCACCAATCCTAACAACATAAACATATCACAACAATGTAATACAAAATGGAAATACATCGGCCATAATGTCATAAACATTATATTACCAAGAAGGAGTATCTTTAACATAAGTTGTACAGGAGAAACATAATTCATAGAAGGTGGACTCCTAACATTTTCGTAGAACACGGCTATCGAAATACATAATTATTCAAACAAATAAGGGTATTTCTTATTCATTTCATCATCGGCCTCCCAAGTGGCCTCTTCAACCTGTTGGTTCCGCCATTGTACTTTCACGGAGGCAATTTCTTTATTTCTCATATTACGGATATGCCTATCAAGAAACGCAACTGGAATCTACTCATAAGTCAACTCCTCATTAATCTCAATAGTCTCGACCGGAAAGATGAGCGACGAATCTCCAACCACCTTCTTCAACATGGATACATGAAACATCGAGTGCACCAAAGACATCTTTGGAGGTAGTTCAAGCTTGTAAGCCACCTGACCAATTCTCTGAATGATTTTGTATGATTCGGTATACCTCGGGCTCAATTTCCCTTTCTTACCAAACTGCATTATACCCTTCATGGGGGAAACCTTCAAGAATACCAAATCACCATCTTTGAACTCCAAATCCTGTGACGCACATCCGAATAGGACTTCAGATGACTCTGAGTAGTTTTCAACCGTTCTGTAATGATCTTAACCTTCTTCATAGCCTGATGCACTCAATTCTGCTTCCCCAATCTCGAACCATCCAATGGGAGATCTACATCTCCTACCATATAAAGCCTCAAACGGTACCATCTGAATACTATGATAACTATTGTTGTAGGAAAATTCTATGGGCGGCAAATGATTGTCCCAGCTACCCTTTAAGTCAAGAACACAAACGCGCAACATACCCTCAAGCGTTTGAATGGTACGCTCTGCCTGCCCGTCGGTCTATGGATGAAAAGTTGTACTAAGATTTACCTGAGTACCCAAACCTTGCTGAAATATTTTCCAAAAATTAGTTGTGAATTGTGCCCCTCGATCGGAGATAATAGAAACTGGAGTGCCATGCAACCTAACTATTTTCTTGATGTACAACTGAGCATATTGTTCTGCGGTGTCGGTGTCATAACAGGTAAGAAGTGCACTGATTTAGTGAGTTGGTCCACAATCACTCAAATCTAGTCGAACTTGCGAGGCATGCGAGGCAGTACCACCATAAAGTCCATATAGATCATTTCCCATTTCCATATCGGAATTTCTATGTTATGTGCCAATCCACCAGGACTTTGATGTTCGGCCTTTACTTGCTGACAATTTGGACATCTTGCCACAAAGTTCGCCACTGTAGAAAACTAGAAATTTAGGAAGAACTGGGGAGTTTGGAAAATTCGGGATTTAGACCTCAATTTGGGGTCGGATTTCGAAACTAATTACATAATCGGGCTTGGGGGTGAATGGGTAATTGGGTTTTGGTCCTAATCTCGGGTTTTGACCAAGCGAGCCCGGGGTTGACTTTTTTTGAATTTTTGGAAAAAGTGTAAAAATCCTATCTTTAGGTTTTCTAATTGATTCCCTTAGTATTATTTGACGTTATCGAGTCGATTGTGGTTAGATACGAGTGGTCTGGAGGCGGATTCTATAGGAAAGGCCCCGGTGAAGCTCTGAGTTGACTGCGGAGTGAGGTAAGTGTTAGGTTTAACCTTGATTTGAGGGAATTAGGAACCCTTGAATTATGTGCTATGTGAAATTCATGTGTTGCGGCGTATATGCGAGGTGACGAGTGTTTATACGCCGTTGAACTACTTGTTTCCCTAATTTTCCGTATTTTATTAATTTTGACCTTCCATGCCTTAACTGTTATGTGCTTTAAATGCTTCCCATGCCTTTATTTGCTACTTGCCACTTATTATTCTCGTGTTAAAGATGTTAGATTTTACCATGATTTCATGACTTACTACTATTTGTCTTAAATGATTTGCTTGTACCCTTAGTTGTCATTTATTAAATTGTCTTGCTGTTTAATATTCATTATAGTGGATTCTTTACTTGAGATGAGATTTCCTTTTTGTTTCTGCTTTATATCCATTGCTCGTACAGGACTCTTGTGATTTAAGTTGTTAAATTAAATATACTTATTGATTTATTCATACTGTACGGTGGGATCGAGTTGTGCGCCGCAACAGATGGAATAAGGGTGGTTTGATATGGCGAACTAAGAGTGAATTTATATTGATACGGTGGGATTGGGTTATATGCCACAACAGATAAAATAAAGGTGGATTGATGCGGTGAAATAAGGGGGAATTATGATACTAATTTTGATTATATGGTGGAATCGGGTTGCGCGCCGCAACATATATTTATTTATTATTGTTGATATTAGTACGGTGGAATAAGGGAGGATTGTGTTGTACGGTGGGAGAGGGTTGCGCGCCGCAACAATCTATGTGCTTCTATTTTCCTTATCGTGTTGTATTGGCTTCAGTATTTTCATACGAGACTCTAAGGATTGGTATTTCTGGCATTTACTGGTTTTCTTTCGGAGGTTGAGTTATTTTCATGTATTAACTGTTTTGGTTCCTGCATTTTCTTTTCTGTCTTTATTTTATATTACGTACAGGTTATTGTAAGTGACTGCCCTAGCCTTGTCAATACTTCATCGAGTTTAGGCTCGGCACTTACAGAGTACATGGGGTCGATTGTACTCATACTACACTCTACACTTCTTGAGCAAATTTTGGAGTCATTCCCAGCGGCGATTTATAGATTGCTCAGGTCGGCGATTGAGTGAAGACTTGAGGTACAACTGCTTGGCATCCACAACCCCTATAGTCCCCTTCTGTCATTTTTAGTTGTGTACTTTCTTTCAGACAACTTTATAATTTTATTCAGACCTTTATGTGTACTATTTTAGAAGCTCGTGCACTTGTGACACCAGGTCCAGGGTAGTATTAGATATTTCAGTTGTTGTGACTTTCGCACTTTACCATAGATTTATTGCAATTATTTCAGCTTCTTTATTATTATTTAATTTGAACTGTTAAGAACGGATAAATTATGTTAACGGTGCTTGCCTAGCAAGTGAAATGTTAGGTGTCATCACAAGCCCGAGGGTGGGATTTTCGGGTAGTGACAAGTTGGTATCAGAGCACTAGGCCAATTCTTCACAGCCGCAATCTTCTAAGGATCAACCTTAATTCCTTGTTTGGAGACGACATGACCCAAGAATGTGACAGATTCAAGCCAAAATTCACATTTCAAAAACTTCGCATACAATTGGTGCTGATACAGAGTCTGCAGAACCACTCGGAGATGATCGGCATGGTCCTCTCGACTTCGTGAATATACCAAAATATCGTCAATGAACATTATCACAAAAGAGTCAAGAAAAGTCTTGAAGACTCGATTCATAAGATCCATGAAAGCTGCCCGGGCATTTGTTAGCCCAAAAGACATTACGAGAAATTCAAAGTGCCCATACCGGGCCCTGAAAGCTGTTTTTAGAATATCCTACTCCTTGATCTTCAATTGGTAATACCAGTATCTGAAATCAATCTTGGAGAAATACTTAGCACCCTGCAATTGATCAAACAAGCCATATATCATTGGCAGTGGGTACTTATTCTTTATTGTAACCTTGTTGAGTTGCTGATAGTCAATACATATCCTCAGTGACTTATCTTTCTTCCTTACAAAGAGGACCGGTGTGCCCCAAGGCGACACACTCGGCCGGATGAAGCCCTTCTCTAACAAATCCTTCAATTGGTCCTTTAGCTCCTTCAATTATGTTGGTGTCATTCTGTAGGGTGGAATAGATATAGGTTGCGTGCTCGGCATCACATCAATCCCAAAATCAATCTCCCTGTCTGGTGGGATACCAGGAGCTCATCCGGAAAGACCTCCGAAAATTCATTCATAACAGGCACGGATTCAAGTGTAGGTGCCTCAGCATCGGTATCCGTAACCGGACTAAATGGTAAATACACCCTTTGTCGATCATCTTGGTGGCCTTAAGGTAAGAAATAAACCTACCCTTCGGTACCACATCATCCCCCTTCCATTCAATAACTGGTTGATTTGAAAATTCAAATCTAACGGTTCTGGTTCGGTAATCAAGCTTAGCAAAACATGAATAAAGCCAGTCCATCCTCATGATTACATCAAAATCAACTATCCCCAATTCAATGAGATCGGCCATGGTGTCCCGACCACACACCGTGACAACACAGTCCCTATAAACCCCCACAGCCACAGTGGACTCACCAACCGGAGTAGATACAGAGAACGGCTCATGCAATTATTTCAGTTCTATCCCAAATTCCATAGCAACATAAGGAGGGACATATGACAAAGTGGAACATAGAGGCCTTCTTGACCTTGAAGTCATCCCCGATAGAGCAACCCCCGGGCATGAAGCCCTTCATGGGAGGCTCCTGAGCCACCTCGGCATCTGCGGTCGGATGGGAAGATAAAGAGACGACCTGCTGAGGCACTGACTTAGAAGTTTTAGCCATTATAATCTAGAAAATATAGGTCTGAGGAAAAATATGGGGATATGAAGATGGTATGAAAGTATGAAGGTCCGGGATGAAGGTTCAAAGAAGTATGAAGATGAAGATAAAGATATGAAGGCTCAATGAACAATGTATGAAGATCTGGAGAATTTAAAAGTCGTTAGAATGTTCGAAGGTAAAGTCTAGAATCGGAAAGTGAAATAAGTGAAGAGGATTTAAGCTTTTATAGGGGAAAATGCAATCAATACGCGACGTTTCACATTCGAAGGCGGCAAGCCGATAATCGACACGTGTCCGAAGTCAGAACGACGCGACTGATGGGACGTTTTGATTTACCGTCATCTCAGTTGTAACGTACGAGGGAAGAAATCGGGGTTCATCTATTCATTTTCCATCGTTCCGGCAAACCTACTTTCCGAAAAACGAGGAAACTATCTGTATACGGGTAAAATCGGGGATAATGCATACCCCGATTTTCCGGTAAAGAAGACGGAAGAAGGGCACGGATACACGTGGTTGAAATCGAGGCTGGGAGCCTTTCTTACTGAGACCCATGAAAGGTGAATGATGGGCTCATCGTCGGGCGTGATAAAGCAACGCTTCCCAGACCCAAAACGAGCTCTAAGACCTCGAAAAATATGGCAAACGATTACGCACGACTAACATAGGGCCTGATATCCATACCTAATCGGATATCACAGCGCAAACCTCGCCCGGTACCGGTTACGGATCAGTAATTAACAAGAAAGGAGGATTTTTACCTTTTTTAGACTTGTACTAGGGATGAAACCCTCTTACTATATAAAATGGGAGTTTTTATTTGATAAGATATTTTGTAACATGCAAACCAAGGCAATACAATTTTTTTTTTCTTTCTAGCTATTGCAAAGTTCTTACTTTACTGTTTGTTCTTCATTCACAATTAGCTTCGAACCAAGGGTCTGATCGAGGGCAAAACTATTGTTCAACCTAAGTTCAAGCTGGGCCGTAACAGTAAAATTAGTTTGATTATTCATTTTGTCTTTAACTCGTTTATCTAATATCCTTGATTATTTGTGTTGAATCAATCTACGTATCCTTAAAACCGCGTACAAAGTTATTTGTTATCTGTTTTAAGGGTAAACATTTTTAAAATTTTCAATTGTTAAAATAAATGTGAAAATATAGTTCCAAATTCATTATCTCAAAGTAAATATAAGGAAGGAGTTGGAGCAATTAAAAAACTTGCCAAAATCGGATATCTAGCCGACACGCAAGTATTTTAGGCACTGGACAACTAATCCTTAGTACCAAAACTGCCATGCACCTCCTTTATAAAATAGGGCGATATCTACTGTTAGAAATACTAATAAAATTTTGATTGTTAATTTATCATAAAGAAAAGGAGGGAAAAAAAGCAAAAGTAGCTGTATATATATATAGGTATAATAGTACGCAAATTGCCAAATTTGGATGCCTCCCTCAATTGTCCTACACACACAAGTATGTTAGCCACTAGCTCTAGCAACCTACCCCTAATCCCAACCCTACTATATGCAGGCTTTGGTAACATAAAGCTATATTTGTTGTTAGAAACTATAACCCTACGTTAAAAGGAAAAATATATTATTTCTTTATTAGTTCTTTTAAAAATATGAAATCTTTCAAAATTTAATAACCATCTTTTATAGCAATACAAAAATTTTGTCATGATTAAGATTACAAATTTCAAAAGACTTATATTCACACAAATGGAATAACATATATATAATATTATAAATTTAAAAACTCTTTCAAGATATTTTAAACTTCATATCTAGTTAATCTTCATATAAATCAAAGTGGGAGTATATAAATGTAATTTGCAAGTGTAGCGGCAGCTATATAGGGAGAGAATAGGAATAATAAGAAGCAAAGTTACCAAAATTGGATGCCTCCCATACTTGTCCTAACTCCAAAATTAAAGTACTTATTTGCCAAAATTTGGATGCCTATCAGTTGTCCTCCCTATAATATAGATTGTGTATCTACCCAACACCCAATTATGTTAGCCACTAGACAATCAGCCTACACATAATCCCAAACATTATTATGGCCACTACACTATATTTCCTATTTCCTACGAGTCTACGACAATAGCGTACCTTGCAAACTTAACCGAGAAAGTTTTTTGGTCCCTCTTTAGACGGATTAAGACAGATTAGACTAAACAGTTAGCCCTCTAAAAAGGAACACTGCCAATTCAAATCTTTGGCAAAGCAGCACAAGACTCTATATCACATATTATTTCGTGGTTTCAAATTTTAATAATTCTCCAAGAATATATCATTTGTTAAATTTCTGACTTCTCATTCCTTTAAACCAAAACTAAATCAATGAGACAGGAAAGGACCCACATGCTAGTGCATGCCAAACTTGGTCTGGGACATATACATCAGTTTTGAGGAGTGCAAAATAAGAGCCACAAGTTGCACAATCCAAGTTAACCATTTATCCTGAAAAGGAATTTGATGAGGATATAGTTTATTCAAATCTTTTTGGACTTCTCTTTCTCTGTACTCCAACTATTCAATGAATATTATCCTGGGATCATAAATCACATTGGCGGATCTAGAGTGTTGGGAATGTGACCAACCCAACTCATCATTTTCGGCATATACAACCTAGCTATGTGTTTGTCCGTGTAAAAATACCCTGAAAAATAGTGAAAATATTATTATTTTTAGATTCATAATTTCAAATAACTTAGAAACCATTAAATTTAAATATTAAATTTTTGATGAACCAATAAAAGTAGAGTTTGGTGGAGCTTCAATGTCGAATACAGAGTGATAAGCTACTAGAAACAAATGAGTAGGTTATATGGTACACTAAGAGGACAAATCTCCAGAAGTGAAAATTCAGTCAAACATAGGAATGGTGTGTTCCGAAATATGTACTAAAGCACAGAAAGTGGCATCATAGGAACAAGTGTTGTATTTGTTCATTATCATTGAATGGATACCTGATAATCCATAAGCACCCACTTAAATGACAAAATTAGTTATAAATTTATCAGATCCCTAATGAAAGAATTAATATTAACACTAATGTAATATGAACATTACTCAATGGAAACACAAGCAGATACTATAGGTTGGTCTGTCCCCGCCCCACATTTAGTGAAACCTCCCCCTTCCTTTTTACTTACAGAATATTTAAGCAATTTTTTCCTTTTTAAGTACAAACAGAACATCTATATGAGGGAGTAATGCACAATTAGCTACTAATTAGAGATGTCTTTACTCTTTAGCCACTGTTTAAAATGTATTTACTCTTTAGTCAGTGCTTAATAAATTTTTACCCGCCCGGACGAAAATATTCTTGTACTAGACATGAGTGCTGTGTAAATATTAAGGACATGGTGTCCTTACCTTCATGAATGTTGTGTAAATATTAAGGACAAAGTGTCATGTATTTGCACCTTCCGTTGTTAAACTTTAGGACATCATGTCTTTAACTTCAAATGTGCAGTGTAAATGTTAAGGACATGGCGTCCTTAACTTCATGTGTGCAGTGTAAATGTTATAATGTCCTTAACTTGTAATTGCATCTTCTGTTGTTAATCTTTAGGATCTCGTGTCCTTAACTTCATATGTGCAGTGTAAATGTTAAGGACATGGTGTCCTTAACTTCATGTGTGCAGTGTAAATATTAAGGACATAGTGTCCTTAATTTTATGAGTGTTGTGTAAATATTAAGGACATGGTGTCCTTAACTTCATGAATGATATGTAAATATTAAGGACAAAGTGTTATGTATTTGCACCTTCCGTTGTTAAACTTTAGGACATCATGTCCTTAACTTCATATGTGCAGTGTAAATGTTACGGACATGGCGTCCTTAACTTCATGTGTGCAGTGTAAATGTTAAGGACACAATGTCCTTAAAATTTACACAGCACTCATAAAGAAAGGGTAAAAATATCTTTTCGTATTAATTTTAATAGAGTAGTGGTTATTTTTATTCAGCATTAAAAATACTGGATAAAAACTAAATATCATGTTAAAAGTGGCTATGTCACGCCATTTCTACTCTATATGAGTGGAAGAGCAAATTGTTTCACAATCTTTGGGATGTGGCCCAGACCAACTTCCCACTCTTATGGCCCAATTCGATGCTGTTGACGTTCTTCCAACTGAAGAATGTTGCAAAACATAACATGGCTGGGACATGCAAACTGTTTAGCCCAAATGGCCAATATGAAACAGAAAAACATAGCTCAGATACTCATTCACAACCTCAAATATATTCTCGTTCTATTAATTGAGGGAAAAATAAGCAGAAGGATCTCTACGCAACAACTACACCTCAATCCCAAGATAGTTGGAGTTAGCTATATGAATCTACACCGTTCATTTCACACCATTTTAAACTCGTTAATTCTATGACGAGGAAATGCCTCATAAATTGACTAGTTTGTCTCTTATTTTTCTTGTATGTATAAGGCTGATCTCTTTCCTTCCTTTCACTAATAATCAGACTTAATCGGCCTATATCGCAGCTGTTGGGCTTTACCTTTATGTGGATAAGACCAGAAAATGGGGCCATAGTTGACTTGACTATTTTGCCAACTCTAGGAAGTTGGCGAAAGATGAAAAGACATACCCGACAGTTGATGAGAAAGTTTACTATGTGAGTTACACGACCAATATTACTTATGCGAGATTAGTTTATTTCTTTGACAAGTGAACTTATGTTCCTACTTGTTATTTATTATAAAAGTCAAACTAAAAAAGAAACCTTTAAGTCTATTTTTCTTCCTAATCAGTTGCTTAGTTGGTGAATAATAAAAGGAAAAAAATATCCCAAAATCGACAACCATGGGAAACTGTAATAAAACCGGCGAATATTCTTTCATTATATTATTAGGTATATTATCTCTTACATAAAAAATAATTTAAATTGAAAATCTTGCATTTAGGATCCAAGTAAAAATTAAAGGCATGAGTAATCTACACATTCGTACAATTTAATACACCATATATCCATCGACTTTGTTATCATTCCCATGCTCGATGATTTTGGGAGTTTTTTCCCCTTTTAAATTTTTTATTATTATCCACCAACTAAGTATTTGATTAATGAAAAAAATAGACTTAAATGTTGCCTTTTTAGTTTTAATTTATAATAAGTAAGTAGGAACATCAATCCATTTGTCAAGAAATAAACTATCCTCACGCAAATAATGTTGGTTATGTGAGTCATATAATAAAATTTCTCACAGTTGATAGCTCTCCTCCTGACATGTTTTATGGGAAGATTTGGATAGTTTGTTTACGGGAATTAGAATTATAATTTCGGGATATAATTTAGAATTACATTTATTGTATATTTGGCTATGAGTATTAACTAATATATTAATTTTAGGAATTTTTTCCTTCCTATACAATATTTGAAATTTATTTACCAAAATTATCCTAATTTTGTATATTACCCGCCCTAAACAAAGATTACTTACAAATTATATATAATCCATTATTAGTGCATTGAATTAGGGGATTTAGTTACATCCCTTTTCTTTTTTCTCTCCTCTCCTCTTTCCTCATTGCCGCATCTCTCATCAATTTTTCTTTCTTTCTTCATCTTTCTCTCTCACCGTTCTTCTCTCTCAATAAGGTAAGCCTAAAAATTGTCTTCTGCCAATCAACCTATTGAAGTAACCTCCAGGTCGTAGGAATTAAAGATTCGAAAACTAATCTATCATAAAGTTTTGAATTCGAATTTAAGTTTTCAAAAATCATTATTTGTTTGGATTGGGTGTTGTTACAAACAATTAAAAAAATTATTTGGAGTTTATATCTCAATTTTAAGGGTGCTTAATGAAGATTAGACTTGGTTCTGGCTGAATTTCAGATTGAAACTCGAAGAAGAAGAAGAAGAAGAAGAAGAAGAAGATGAAAAATAGTTATATGATGATAAAATCTAGTTGCCTCCCCATGTATAATTTGAGAAACTAGTGATATTTGACATATCAACACCTCTTGGCATTTAACTCTAATATTCATACAATTAAGCATCACGAAATTCTTCTTTAGCAAATGTCTTTCAACGAATAATATTTATCTGATTATGCTATCAGCTTAAAACAATTGATTTTCTTAAACATGCATTACTTTTCGTAACTCGGAGGAAATCAAAATTACATCATAAGCACAGAAAGCCTGCAGGTCTATCATGTAACCAACTTGAAAATAAGCCTCTTTATTACTTAGACAAATGGCAATACTCAGTACAAGTACTGAGAATTGGCACAGAGACATTTTGAACCTATCGATATTTTTGACAATTATAGTCACAAGTTATTTGGTCAAATGACATAATCAAATTTTACCCTCAATGAAATTATAGTCAATTGCGACTTGGAATGTAATATTGAATTAGTCACATTGTATTTGATTTTGTAATATTGAATTACAACTAACTATACAATATACACTTATTTACAACTAATCTACAATTTATCTACAACTTTCATACATTATTTCTATCCAGTTAAATATAATTACAATATCATACAACTTAAATACAATTATTATACAAATTTTTGTACAATATGTCTTTTGTATATTTTGTATCTAATTTGTATATATTTTGTGTGTGGTGTATGCTTCTTCCTCTCTAAAATTCCAATCAAAACTTACTCTCTTAATACAATTTTGATACATATCAACAACTTTATGTAAAAAGATAGCATTGATAACTTAAATACAAATTTTATACAACGATTCATACATAATACAAATATATATATATATATATATATATATATATATATATATATATATATATATATATACAACATAAACAATTTACCTACAATTTTACTACAACTTTACTATAATTTCGTAAGTATATTGTATGTCATGTCTTCTTCTTCTTCTTTTTTGAGTTTCAATATAAAATTCAGCCAAAATCAAGTCTAATCTTCACCAAAACACCCTAAAAATTGAGATATAAACTCCAAACAATATTTTCAATTGTTTGCAACAACACTTGATCCAAACAAATAATGGTTTTTGAAAACCCAAATTCAATTTCAAAGCTTCAAAGCTTTTTAATGGCTGTCAATGGTGAAAACTCTATACGGCAAGAAATCCATTGATGAATTACTTCAATATCTTCGTCTTGAATTTAGTAACTCTTTTCAATGTTTGTAATCCGCACTTTTGAGTTGCAATCTTTGTTCTGTGAACTCTAAATTTTATAATAACTAATTAAGTGTGAAAGTTCCACTGCCAGAAATCATATTCTTTTATTAAGACCACACTACTGGAAAGAAAGCTAGACAATGGGTACACTAGAAAAAGCAGAGAGAGAGACGAAGAGAGAGAATGGATAAGTATAAAGGAATAAGGAAATAACTGATATTCCTTATTCAATTTCTAATATAAATGGATACTCATTTAAAACTTATTTATCTATCTATCTATCTATATATAAAGTAGGGAATGAAAAAGCTAATGTGGCACCTCTCCTCATTTAGGAAATGCATTTATCTATTTTCTTAGATTTTTGAGAGTTTTCTCTCATTTTAATTCAATATGTAATACAATATATATAAATGCATTTAAAGGGGGAGACTTTAATAAACAACCGTTTATTATAACAGTTCATTAATCATTATTAGGAATTCTTGAAAGAATAATAAACTTTCTAATGCATTAAAGGGAGAGACTTTAATACTAAACCGTTATGATGCTGTTTTGTTTTCCAAAAACCGGTTCAGTTTCAAGAATCCTATATAATAGTATATATGTTTCCATGGAAGAGAACATATAGCTGCTAACTAATTGCTCCTCCTATACCTTTTTCTGTTTTTTCTACTTATGAGTTCTCATTATTTGCTTATGCAGTTGTGCGTGTATTCTTGTTTTTTATAAAAAATAAGAATTTGACATCGGTATTTTTTTTCTTTTGCAGATATTGGGTTTGGGGTTCTAACAGATATGCATTTATTTAAAATTTGTTTGATGATCAATCTTCTCTATTATGTGATATGCTCTCCCTTAAAGAGTTGTCATATTGTTTCATAAATTCATATAAATATTATGATCGTGTTCATCTTTAAGAGTCTGGGCATAAAACAAAAGGCTATGGAATGCAGTGCTAGAGTTAGACCTTCTTCAACTAGCGGATCAGCAAAGCCCAAAATAGACTGCAAATATCCACATAAATTTTAGTATCCTTGTGTTAGCTTTGTTTTAGAATAGAAAATTGCTCTTCCTTATCATTTATATAAAGGGGAAAAAAATAAAACATTGTTCTATACTTCCATCAGAACAATAAAAGAAAACACATGATGTGCACTTTCGTAAGTTTAGTAGTAGAAAAATTATGGGTTTTCTATATTTCGTAAATAAACCATCTTATTTGGAAATTATGTCGAATATGCATAGTTGAAAGATTATTGTCCTCTGATTTGCTTCTTTTATGAGTTTTTGGAGCACCTTTACTTATTTTGCGGAAAGAAAAATAAAAATAAAATATAAATGGAAAGGAAAAAAAAGGAAAGAAGAAGATAAGAGAATATAAAAGAAATAAGATGGAAGTCAAAATTTATTTCCCCTTTTCGTTTCTTTCAATTATTATTTCTTTCTTTTCTTTTCAATAATTAGTATATGGGAAATTTGGTCGTTAACATCTTAATACTTCGATCATCATTCTTTTGCCATCGATCTAATATATCTATGCTCATGATCATCACTTAGTAATGACAATCTTAAAACGATACAAGAAAAAAGGAAATTACTTTATTACATTTCTGATCTTACTCTATTAATGTTATTACAAGTAAGACACTAAATTATTTTCATTCGTTATGCTTCTAAGAATAAAGCACATTTCACTAGACAATCACACCATGTATTATCAAACAATAACTAAGATATGAATAGGGGTTTTCGGTTGCTAGGCTTGGAGATAGATATAGAAAGGAATAAAATCAAGGAAATGAAAGAAGAAGGGAGAGGCCTTAAACTTAAAGAACATGATACATTTAATGGTTTTTTTCTTTTTCTTTTTTCCACTTTTTTTATTTTTTATTTTTTAGTTCCCTTTCCTTTTTAGGTTTTTTATTTGATGTATACGGAAAGATGTAACTTCATGAAATATAGGCATCTTCAATTCATACCAAGAAAAAGACTTAGAGGAAGGAAAAATGCAGGGGACTTAGGTTTACATCCTTAGATTTTTACAGTATCTTTTCTTTTCTCTTTCACATTAGTTTTATTTTTTATTTTTCTTATCCCCTCTTTATGTCAATTTTATTTTTCTTATTCAAGTTAACATATTCTGATTAAAATAGGTTGTTTCATGCTTAACTGGAACGTTGTTTTTTCTGGTAAAAAAAATATGTGAAAAGAGGAAGTAATATTAATTAATAGATGTTAGAAGAATCATGAGAAGAAGTTTGATCAGTAAAAATTAATAATTTTATACAAAAATTATGATATTAATATTTAAGTATATTTTAATTTATTTTACAGTCGCACGAGCGTGGGCATGTATACTAGTTTGTATATAATTGGTAAATTGTATATGACCATGTAATTAAATTGAAACTTGAGCATGGAGGGTAATAAGGTTTCAAATAATGTATAAGAATATAAAAATCCCTTAATTTTATTTCAAAATTTTAATATTAACCTATCCAGGTTGAACAAGGAATAACAATTCCAAAATTATAATCATGAGACTACTAAATCTTTGATTTACCCTCTTTGGAACCAAACAATAGTACTTAACGTGGTTTAGCAACTAATAATGAACTTAAGAAGGAAGCACTATTGGATCCCTTTAAAGACCAACTAATGGTATCAAGTCACATCTTCCAACGATGACATGCCCCGCACCTTAGGAAAAAAGGTATGCCAAGCTCATTTCGTTTGTTTCCGATGCACTACAAGTTGGTAAAATATTTATTTAATATTTTAATAATTTGCGTTTTGTAACTCAGCTTGTGTTAAATACAAAGTCATCAGAAATTTACATTGTATATGTTGACTTAACGACAAATACTTATGATCCAAATTTCCTTAGTGGATTTTAAGCATATGGGACAAGGCAAGCGTCCTTTTTGAATTAGTTGAAGCATAAGTCTCAGTGCTTAAAGCGATCAATAATGTGTTTTTATTGCGCTACGGGACCTAGCTCACCTTTTTCTGGTCACTTTCTAAATAATTTATCCATTTTTAATTATGAACAAAAATTGTAAATTTTCTAACTTCTCAAAAGATATTACTTTATCACAAGTATAGAATTATTCAAAGAGTACGAAAATTTTATCCATGGCTTGTTCTCTCTCTGCATGTTAGCTTAACATGTGCCAGCCATGGACACGAGAGCTCGTATCTCATCCTAGAAGGCTCTAATGGCCAAGGAAGCTTCCACGTCGTATGGAATTGCTCAGCGAGGACAGAAATTAAGCAATGGTAATGATGAAGTAGTAAGGAAAGCACAGCCAAGTCCTAATTCCAATGAAACATTAATCCTAAACAGTGAAACAGAGAAATCTCAGCAGATCGATGCAAAGCGAGTATGGTATGAGGTGTTACAAGCTTCACCGATTTAGGATCAAGCAGAATTAATGAGTAGTGACAAAAATTCATGGGCATATGAGGTTGAAGAGGAGCTAGAGTCGCAAAAGAAGTAGGGCTCAATATGGGATGATTTTGACTAGGGGCGTACATGGATCGATTTAAACCAATTATATCGATTTAGATTGGTTCGATTTTATCGGGGGGTTTGGGTTTTCGAATTTTTTTTATATGAATATATTTCAATCTTATTTTATTAAAATTTGATAAGTAAATATATATTAAATAAAAATTAAACAAATAGACAAACATATGATCTATTAAAATATTCTTATGGGAGGATTTTCTTAGTAACACATGATAGATATTTTCTAGTCGATTAACAATAATTTTTCGTTGATGTACACTTTTAACCGAATTTAATAATTAAATATAAAAATCAATATGATACCAAAATAATGATATGTTCGACTTAATTAATTTAAATTATCGAAATACCATTTTGATGAGCTTAATATTGAGGGCTTTATTTGATTATATTCCGCATGGTTATAAGATTATTGGTGAGTAATTTGGTGATAATTTTATTAGAAAACTCACATTTGTGTTTTATTAATGTGCTGGCAAGTTCTAAGTGTAGATGTGAGAAGAAAAAGGTAAAAAGGTCCAAAACTATACAAAAGATAGCGAAGGAGAGTTTTTGATGATTGAATACGATGTTTTAGAAGTCAAATGGTAACAAGGAATGAAGATTCAAGCAATGGATAATAGGATTTAGAGGTGGGAGCTAAAGTTTCTCTCTAGAAATATATGATCTAACTTCAACAAATGATATCTCCCAATCTACAAGGATTTTTATCAGTATTCTTTAAGAAATATAGATCTTTGAGACTAGTTTCCATCAGTTCAAACGGCTCGTCGTTTCGACTCTCCTACACAAAGTTATGATATTTTTATTGGAGAGTGCCATACATGCGCGCCCATATACCAGGTGCGCGGCCGCGCATGTTCGCCTGCAGGAAACTTAATACATACCTATTTTTATAATTTTGGGCATTCCTCTTGACCTATATAAAGTCTAATATCGCCTCAAACTAGGTATCTCGAATTTTTGGAGCAACTTTTGGAGAGACGAAGGCAAGGAAACAACATAGACTTTGACTACTTCATCTGAATCATTCAATACGAAAGTTTATTTGAATTCGTGGGTTGTAATATTTTCTCGTCCCCTTAATACTCTTTTGATGAATAATTTCTCCACTATGGAGTAGTCTTTCTTAGGGTTATTGACAGATATTGTGAATTGATTATTATTTGAGGGTTTAATTTCTGTTAGTTGCTTGAGTGTGTTGAACGAGTTTCTAATTGAATTGCAAGGTTATTTGTGATTTTACTTTAATTAAAAGAGAAGTGTTGTTACAATTATCATTGTGTTATCTTATTTGGGTTAATTTCACGACTCTCATAGGTAATCGATAGAGCTTATAGAGTTATCAATTGACCTAATTTAGAGGAATAGTTGAGAGACGTTCTTTGTCAGATTATTCATACAACATATTCTTGCATATGTTCATAGCACTTATCATTAGGTTGTTTAACGGAGCTCTCATTCATTCAGAAGAAGAATTTGAATCCTTAAAATAGCCTAATCATCTATAGAAATCGAAAGAGTCAATAGAACTTGCGAGTGAACTTAGCACAGAGTTATCCCGAATAATAGTTGATCACGTATCTTGTCAAACCCTTATTTCTCTCATTAATATTCAATCGTTGCTACTTAGCTACCAAATTTTCATTATTCGCTCGGAATTGATAATATTAGTTTTTACTCGTAGTTCGTTGATAATGCAAATTCAAAGGTTTATTTTCCAGAATAGTGTTAAGCTGAAGATTTATTTGAACGTTATTTAAACCAATCCATGTGGAGACAATTAAATTACTATATTATCTTTGACTAGAGAGCCTAAGTTTTATACATCGGTTTTGCGCTCGTCAAATTATATGTTACTAAAATAATGATATGTTCGATTTAATTAATTTAAATTATCGAAATACCATTTCGAATTCGAAAATAATATGAGAATTTAATAGATATTGACATATGAACATGAAAGAACAAATAGATACGCATTTTAATAACACTTGATAAGAAAGTGATGATATAACTTATTATTCAAAGTAAATAAAAAATGGAGCACTTCATATACTATTAAAAATAACATCCCATAAGAGAATCCAAAATGTTTCTAGATATTTGTTTTAAAAAATTCTAATCGGGATTTTTAATCAGTTTGGTTTGACTTTTCTGTTTGGTGTGATTTTCCGATTTGATTTGAATATCTGTAATTTTGATATAGTAAAAATCTCAAATGTTGGATACAAATTGGAGTATGTAGCTCCTAAAACACACATTGAGTCTTCGATTGTTGAAATTAAATTGGACGATCTTAGTTCTAAAATTGACTATTGGGGGAAAGTTGTTGTTTGTTATGTGTTACGGACACATCCCCCATTTATAGTAATACAAGGGTATATTAAACGATTATGGGGGAAATATGAAATTTACAGGATATCAATGCTAAAAAAAAATGGAGTAATTGTGGTACGCTTTGAAACAGAGGTAGAGAAGCAAGAAGTGATTCAAGGTGGCATATATCACTTTGACAACAAGCCTTTCATTGTTAAGGCATGGACCCCTGAGTTGGAATTTATCAGAGAGGAATTTCTTACAATTCAAATTTGGATCAAGTTCCCTGGACGGGATTTCAAGTATTAGAGCAAAAAAGGCTTGAGTAAGTTTTGTGGCTTAGTGGGAAAACCTAACATGGTGGACCACAATACGGAGAGAGGAATGGATTAAATTTTACAAGACTGCTAGTTGAGGTAGAAATGAATGCACAACTACCAGATGTTGTGCTTTTCAAAAATGAAAGAGGCAAGATAATTAAGCAAAAATGAGCTATGACTGGAAACCAACTCCTTGTAGTTACTGCTCTAAATATGGGCATGCAGAAGAGGTCTGTAGAAGCAAGAAGAAACAGACAATGGCTAATCCAGAACAACATAAGGTGAAAGATAATGTTGCATAAATTGACCTTAACGGAGATAAAGGTAAGGAACAAGTCCAGAAAACTAATGAACTAAGAAAGTAGGATAGAAACATTAGACCTGATGGAAATCAGGAACTAACAGTGGGGAAACAGACAGGAAAGCAAAGTCAAGGAGGGATCACAGGTTGGCAGACCCCATTGAGAATTGGGAAAGCACAACAGAAGCAGCAACAACAAATTAAAAGTTCAAACTCATTCAAAGCACTTCATAGCAGGAAAATTGGTATAACAGACAAGGGAGGAAGTATCACAAATATGAGAGGCCAAAACAACCATCCTCCAGGGGATGGTTAACTTAATGAGTTGGAATGTTAGTGAGCTTAATGCCCCTAATAAGTAAAGGAGGTTAAGGTCTTTTACAATGAAGAAAGAGTGAGATTGGTTGGCCTACTAAAATCTAAAATAAAAAACAACAAAATAGAGAAGCTGGCAAATACTATGTTTGTGGGATGACAGTATATTACTAATCTTGTACACCATTATAATGGTAGAATTTGAATTACTTGACGACCTGATTACTATAAGGTTACCCCTGCGAGTATGCCAGCTCAAATTATCACTTGTGAGGTTTCCTACATTCCTTTTCAAATGACTTTTGAATTGTCTTATGTGTATGCACTAAATACTAAAGAAGAAAAAAAAGATATGTTGGATTATCTTGTGTCTCATAGCATGGGATGTACAAGGCTTTGGATGATTTTGTGGGACTTCAATTTAGCCTTAAAGGCAGAAGATAGAATATGTGGCAAACTATTGTCATGGACATGAGTGAAAGATTTTCATAACTGTGTAGTAGACTGTTGTCACAACTCGCATTTTGGATTTATGATTTCGGCCAAGAACTGGTGATAAAAGGTCCTTCTGATGGTCTGACGTAGAACAGTCTACTCGGACAACTTGGGCTTTTTAATTTTAAGCATATATAAGGGGGTATAAGTGATGAAAGCTCCGACCTGCCTCCCCCATGCGTGCTGCCACCGAGCCGTATAGAACGAGCTGCCTTGGGGCAAACCTCAAGGGACTGCCTAGATGACTCAAAGGAGTGTCAAAGGTATCCACACGAGTTTGGGAACTCGTATGGACGGCGCAACGCCTTCGGGCCTGCGTTGGGCATCAAAGTGGTATTGGAGGCTCGAAGTGTGGAACGGCCAGCCCCGCGGGCTGCCGAATGTTAGAACGAGACCTCCGTGCCGATTGGATACTTGACGCACCTGTCATAGGGGCATCATGTGTCCACTTGTGAGCATGGCTTTGGTTCAACCATGCAAGCAAGGGTCCGTTGGCCTAAAGGTGCAGGTGTGGGCGACACTGCACTACTTCGGAATGGAAGCGTGCTGAAAGAGGGCTATGTATGGGCATGGCACGAAAGAGGCGCATGACAATGGCCAAGGGCTAAAGGTTGCCTTACTCGGGCGAGGCACGAGCTAGTCGCGAATGCACTAGGCGAGTGTCAAGCTCGATAATTGGGCTGTGCACGCGGGAGCGATGCTCAGTCTTGGGCTAAGGACAAGGCATGTCCTAAGCCAATCCCCCAGGGCGCGCATGGATTGTGATCCTAAGATGGAGCGCCACGACATGTCTAGGGCCAAGGGCCTAGACATCTTACGGGCGACACAAGTTGGGGCGAGCCCCACCGACAGGCACAGGATCGTGCTTGGGAAATCCTGGGACAGGAAGATAGGCTGGCGCGCGGAGAGGGGAGTCCGCGGGCGCGCACGGGCGAGCAGGTGCCGCTACCCAACGTGAGGATTTGGGCCCGTGACACTTGGTATCAGAGCTGATTAAGGCCATACTATGCCATGGCACAACGTCAAGGCAAAGGGTGGATATGGCGAGTGCATTTTGGATGTCAGTGCCGAGATCACGTCAAAGCAGAGATTGATGTTCATATGCCACCAAAGATCGAGAACCCGATACTGATGGTCGATGAAGGAAATGGTTGATTTCATTGTCTTTCGTGAGTCTAAGGTGCCACTGAATGAGGTGATATGCCAATGAGTCGGATGACCAAGAGAATGCCATGTTTGCCAGGTCGTGCAACCATATTGCGAAAGAGTGGGAGCCATGAACTATAAACTTGGGCATGATCATAGTGGAGATCTTGCCAAGGATGTGTGCGACGCATCATGTTGAGTGTCTTTCCTTCGGGAGAAGACTTTGGGTTGCCTGAGGGCATTGCCAAGGTGAGGAAACGAATTCGAGGGTATAGCGAAGCTTCAAAATGGGGCGAGTTTCCAAGTTAGAAGGTGTCATCATTCTGGAAAGGGGTATGTCGAATGATCGGGGACCGAGAGTGTCCAAGTGCGAGGCACACCGAACCGGGAAGCCATGCTAGCAGGGCCAAGAGGGCGCCTATCTATAGGGCGAGTATTGAACTACTACCAGGAGCATTGGCTACTTGCTGAGGAAGTGACAACTGGAAAACAAAGAGCTTTGTTCGGAAATGCGGCGATGCTATGACTTTGGGAATGTAGTACTCACCAAAGGTCGTCCCAAGTGCTGGCCGAATGCCAAGTGGGACGACAGTGCTAAGATGTATCCTCCACATTGAGTGTGGGAGGATCCCACCTATGCAAGAGGTATAAGGGCGAAGTCGTGGGTCTGGAAGCGAACACATCTTCAAGGTAGTGAAGGCAAAGAAAGCTACGGGAGCAGAATGCTACGTGAGCTATGCCAAGAGGGCGTCTTAATACTACGGGAGCAAAAGGCTACGGGAGCCATGCCAAAGAGGGCATCTAAAAGCTACGGGAGCGAAAGGCTACGGGAGCGGCATCAAAAGAGCACATTGATGTGCTAACCTATGAAGGAAAGCTTCAGACGAACATGAAGGCCGTGAAGGTAATGGTGTGATTTGACTAGTGTGGGTCAATCACAAAGTTAGACACCAGAGGGTGCAAGTGCGGAGGCACTTTCCAAGTGAACACCGAATGGAGGTAAAGTGCATAGGCACGCTTAGAAGATACTTGGGGGGAGAAGTGCATGGGGCACGACTCTTTTTGAGAAAGGACTTCGAGGAAGTCCAACCCACAGGACGAAAGGGAGCTAAAATAGGCATACCTGAGGGGCCAAACTCCGGGATGTCTTAAGCCATGATGTGTCGTCGGGGACGATGACATTATGAGTTGGGAGGATGTCACAACTCGCATTTTGGAGTTGTGATTTCGGCCAAGAACTGGTGAGAAAAGGTCCTTCTGATGGTCTGATGTAGAACAGTCTACTCGGGCAACTTGGTCTTTTTAATTTTAAGCATATATAAGGGGGGGGTATAGGTGATGAAAGCTTCGACCTGCCTCCCCCATACGTGCTGCCACCGAGCAGTATAAAACGAGCTACCTTGGGGCAAACCTCAAGGGCCTGCCTAGATGACTAAAAGGAGTGTCAAAGGTATTCACACGAGTTTGGAAACTCGTATGGACGGCGCAACACCTTCAGGCCTGCGTTGGGCATCAAAGTGGTGCTGGAGGCTCGAAGTGTGGAACGGCCAGCCCTGCGGGCTGCCGAATATTGGAACGAGACCTCCGTGTCGATTGGATACTTGACGCACCTGTCATAGGGGCATCATGTGTCGACTTATGAGCATGGCTTTGGTTCAACCATGCAAGCAAGGGTCCGTTGGCCTAAAGGTGCAGATGTGGGCGACACTGCACTACTTCGGAATGGAAGCGTGCTGCAAGAGAGCTATGTATGGGCATGGCACGAAAGACGCGCATGACAATGGCCAAGGGCTAAAGGTTGCCTTACTCAGGCGAGGCACGAGCTAGTCGCGGATGCACTAGGCGAGTGTCAAGCTTGAGGATTGGGCTGTGCACGCGGGAGCGATGCTCAGTCTTGGGCTAAGGACAAGGCATGTCCTAAGCCAATCCCCCAGGGCGCGCATGGATTGTGATCCTAAGATGGAGCGCCACGACATGTCTAGGGCCAAGGGCCTAGACATCTTACGAGTGACACAAGTTGGGGCGAGCCCCACCGACAGGCACAGGATCGTGCTTGGGAAATCCTGGGATAGGAAGATAGGCTGGCGCGCGGAGAGGGGAGTCCGCGGGTGCCGCACGGGCGAGCAGGTGCCGCTACCCAACATGAGGATTTGGGCCCGTGACACTGTGGACTAATTGAGCTACCAACTCAAGGCAATAGGTACACTTGGAATGACAAGAATGAAGAGTAAAGGCTCTTCTCAAAGAATAATTGGGTGTTTATCAATGTGGAATGACCGGATATTATGTTAACTTATAGAGCTATATTCCTTCCAAAGGGCATAAGTGACCATTGTCCTACAAAAGTATCACTGGTAGAGGAAAGATCCAAGTCAAAGAAATCCTTTCAATTCTGCAATATGTGGGCTCAACATCCACAATTTGCATCCATAATAAGAGAAAGATGGGATATTAGTATTGGAGGGTGCAAAATGTACCAAGTAGTGAAGAAGTTGAAATTGCTTAAAAAGAAATGGAAGGCCTTAAAGTCACAATAATCTCATAATATTGTGACAGAAGCAAAAGAGGATAGGAAAATACTCAAGAAAATACAACTGCAATTGCAATGGAATCCTTCAAGTGTGGAGGTTCAGCAGGAAGAATCTCAGGCTTACTAAAAATTTAAACAGTCGTCATATTTGGCAGAAATGTACGTACAACAGAGAAGTAAAGCTATTTGGAAAAAATAGGAAAACAATAACACACGTTACTTCTACTCAATTATAAAGTACAGAAAATTAAAACATGCTACAACACAACTTAGGGACACATGAGAGACTTGGCAGACAAATCCAGATACTATAGCAAACTTGTTTGTTGACTACTATGAAGATCTACTAGGGAGGAATTCTACTTCTAGAGTGCAAGCTTTTAACTGCAGATGGATTTGCTTGAGTACTTTCCTATCCTCTTTTGCTTTTGTCACACTATTATGAGAGTATTGTGACTTTAAGCCCTTTAATTTCTTTTTAAGCAACTTCAGCTTTTTCACTACTTGGTACATTTTACACCCTTCAATACTAATATCCCATCCTTCTCTTATTAGGACCAACTTTGTTGACTGACCAACGGGCGGAGTTAATAAGACCAGTTGTAGACAAGAAAGTAAAAGATGTTGCATTCCAAATAGATAGTAAGAAGAGCCCAGGACCATATGGCTTTGATAATAGATTCTACAAGGCTGCTTGGCATATAGTGGGGCAAGATATCACTGAGGCAATAGCCGAGTTCTTTCAAAATGGAAAACTACTCAAGCAACTAAACTCAACAGTTATAGCTCTCATTCCCAAGGTGGAGAATCCATAATTTGCTAGCCAATCCAAATCAATATCATATTATAATGTACTTTACAAGTGCATTTCAAATATGATATGCAGTAGATTAAAGGCAGCAGAAAATCAATCTACATTTGTACATGGGAGGTCCATGTTACATAATGTACTGATATGTCATGATATACTAAGGCACTACATCAGGAAAACATTACCTAGGTGCCTTATGAAGATTGATCTCCGGAAGGTAAATGATATGGTGAGCTGGAAATTCCTAGAAGAAGCACTGAGAGGCTTTGGATTTCTAGATAAATTAATTCAGTGGATTATAGTTGTGTTTCTACAATAACATTTTCAGTTAAAGTCAATGGAGAAAGTCATGGATATTTTGCAAGGAAGAGAGGGCTAAGGTAGGGTGGCCCTATCTCTCCCCCAATTATTTGTGCTTGTGATGGAATACTTATCAAGGATGCTGAAGACAGTTAGTAGTCTACCTGATTTCAAGTTCCACCCAATGTGCAAATCACTGAAACTGACTCATTTCATATTTGCTAATGATATGATGATCTGTTGTAAAAGGGAATGAGAGTTCAGTTAACAGGATAATGGAGGCATTGACTCAATTCAGTAAATAACATAAATATATTTCAACTTCTAATTCTCTTCTATATGTAGATAGAATTTGGGCATCGTTGATGGATGGATGATAGGAATCATCTAAATCGTACGAGGTTGGGGGATGAATTTATAGAAGGGTTTGCTAGCTTTATTGCTAAGGCAAAAACACTTGATGATTTTCTTATCGAAGGGATGATTAGGTGCCCCTGTGTGAAATGCAAGTGTCTTAAGTTATTGGAGCCCAATATTGTTACTATTCATTTATATAAGAGGGGTTTTATGGAAAATTATTATGCGTGGACTGTTCATGGGGAGAGTCATGCTAGTATAGATGATGTTCATTTTCAGAACTCATCTCGTGGTGAAGAAGGTAGTCCCATAGAGGAGAATATTAATGTTGAAAATTCTAGATTTAATAAAATTATGAAGGACGCTTTTGAGATATTCCCTGGGGCTCAATCCGAACCAAATGATGAGGCTAAGAGCTTCTTCTAACAGTTAGAGGAAGCCAGTTATCTGCTTTATGAAGGTACAGTACATTTCAAGTTATCTGTTGTAGTTAAATTACTAAGTATTAAATTGGATAATTATATTTTTCAAGCAGGCATGGATTATATCATCGGTCTTATGAATGAACTTAATCTGACCAAGATTGACTTGCCCAAAGATTTTTACACGGAAAAGAAATTGGTTTCTAAGTTGGGTCTTTCATCGGAGAGGATTGATTGTTGTGAGAAAGGTTACATATTATTCTATAAGGAAGACACAACTTTAGAAAAGTACAAATTTTGTAACCAGCCATATTACAAAGAAGTCATAAATGCTAAACAGAAAAAGATTCCACTGAAGGTGCACTACTTATCCCTTATACCAAGGTTAAATAGGTTGTATGCATCAATGTGTTCCGCTCCTCATATGAGATGACATTATGAACATAGAAGGCCAGATGATGTGCTATATCATCCGTCAAATAGAGAAGCATGGAAGAATTTTGATAGGGTGTTCCCAGACTTTGCTGGTGAACCGAGAAATATTAAGCTGGGATTATGTGCTGATAGATTCACTCCATTTGCAGTGTCTGCTGCACCATATTCATGTTGGCTAGTGTTTGTTACGCCGTATAATCTGCCGCATGTATTATGTATGACAAGTCAATATTTATTTCTAACTTGTATTGTTCCAGGTCCACGCAATCCAAAAATATTATTTGATGTATACATGCAGTCCCTAATTGAAGTCATTGTGGCATCAAGGTGTGGAAACATATGATGTATTAACTAAACAAAATTTCAGACTCTGTGTTGCTTTGATGTGGATTATAAATGATTTTCCTACTTATGGAATGAGTCCGGGTGGTCAACTATCGAAAAGTTAGCTTACCCGACTTGTATGAGATACACAAAGACATTCACTTTGAAACATGGAGGCAAGAACACATGGTTTGACTGCCATTACTGCTTATTGCCAATGGATTATGAGTTTAGGAGAAATACTAGTGCATTTATGAAGAACAAAACTGACTATGTGGATCCACTGCATGTCTTGTCGCCTGAAGAGATTTGGAATAGAGTTATGAATCTACATAAGGTAACAGAGTATACATTGCCTAATAAGATAAATGCACTAGTATTTATTATCTTGCCCAATAAGATAAATACTAGTGCATTTATGAAGAACAAAACTGACTATGAGGATCCACCGCATGTCTTGTCGCCTGAAGAGATTTGGAATAGAGGTATGAATCTACATAAGGTAACAGAGTATACATTGCCTAATAAGATACCGGGGTATGGCGTAACACACACCTACACAATCTTCTTTGGCATAATCTTGATGTCATGCATATCAAGAAGAAATGTTTTGATAACTTATTTAATACTGTGATGGATGTAAGCAACAAGACAAAAGATAATTTAAAGGCCAGGATGGATTTGGATGAAAGAAGAGAGATTTGTGATTGGGTTAATAATTTAAGGATGTTTGATGGGTATGCATAAAACTTATCTAGGTATGTTGACATGAAAGAAGGGAAGTTGACATCTATGAAAAGCCACGATTGTCACATTTTCATGGAATCTTTGATATTTATTGCATTCAATGCTTTGCCTGATAGAATATGAAAGCCCATCACAGAGATATGCTAATTTTTCAAGTAGTTGTGCTCTAGTACATTGAGGGCGGAGAACCTAGCTTACATGGACAATAACATTCGCTTAACTTTAAACAAGTTGGCAAAAAAATTTCCGCTTGATTTTTTCGATGTCGTGGAACATCTTCCAATTCACCTTGCGTAAGAGGCATGACTATGAGGGCCAGTTCAATGTAGATGGATGTATCCATTCGAGAGGTAATTATCTTTACATGTTTTAGTTAAACATTATTTCATCTTAAAATCGTGCTATGCAGGATGATTGACAAATGTTAGCGGACCGTGAAAATAGATCAAGGATTGAGGGATCGATATGTGAGGGATATGTAGCTAGAGACCTGATCGGCATGATGATGGTGGCTATACCGATACTTTGGCACCACCCTTTTCCATATTCAATCAACCTAGAAAAGGCGGTCCAAAACTTAGTCCAACACGATTTTTGACAGAGATGAAGCTAAAGTCAACTACAATACATATTCTACTAAATTGTCCCGAGGTCCAACCTTATTATACGTAAGAGTATATTTATATTACCGACTTATATTTAATTTTAATTATCAATTATTTTAACTAATGAAAGTTTCACATCTGTTAGACAGTTGGTTTGTGGGTACATATAGGCATGCACATGTTTATCCTAAGTTTACAGAATGGTTTAAACACTTTGTAAGTATTGGCAAAGTTTTTTTTTAATGCGAATTATTATCAGCTGTACGTACTTTTTAATTTCTAATTAACTATTATATATTGGGTTCGAACTAAGTTCATAATCCAGATAATGGTGTAAATGATCCATTTTTTGCGTGACATTGCTTGGGGATCTAGCCCTAATGATGTTTAAGTACTCCGTCAATGGGTACAAGTTTCATACAAAAGAATGGTCCAAGGGCAAAAAAACTAATAACAGTGGCGTGTGTGTGAAAACTGATGGTGATGTTGATTATTATGGTGTGGTTCAACAGATATTAGAACTCGAGTATAGTATTGCTTGGCCGAAGAAAAAGTTGGTACTCTTTCAGTGTAAATGGTATGATCCAACACCTACTAGAGGTACAAAGGTGCTCCTCTGTATAAAATTGTTGAAATAAAGCACACGTGGAGGTATAGACTCTATGACCCAATTATCATAGCACAAAATGTGAAATAGGTGTATTAAGCACCTTATCTTTTGTGCAAGAAGAAGATTGCATGACAGGTATTTATAAAAATAAAGCTCATAGGTAGAGTTGAGGTCGAGGATGCATTGGATATAGCGTACCAGAATGACATTTGAAGTGTTGAAGCAATGGTAGATGATGAACTATCAGGTGAATTGCAGGATACTGAAGGCCTTTATGAGGAATTCGAGCCTTAAGTCCTTAGATCAAATCAAAGTAATTATGAGGAAGGAACATCCATGGAAAACGAGGATGGAGATTCAAGTGATGAATATGAAGCAAGAGAGGATGAAGAATTATATGATGAAAATCAAAAAAAGCGATGAGGATTGAGTTGTTTGTGTGTTTTATGACTTGTTTGATTTCTTATGTTATTGTATTTATTTTTATATCTTGTTGGACTTTATATATGTTCTTTTTTTAATTGTTATAATATGTAAAAGAATTGCTTTTTATTATTACCTGTTGATATTTTAAGTATCATATTTTATTTTACTTAAATTGCACAGATGGCTTCTAAGGGTAAAGAACCGAAATAATCTAACAAGAAAAAAAAATACTTTGCCATCCACGAGTGATCACATTCCTTCACGCATACCTAGGATGAGTCCTCCTCCTAGTTTTGCTCGTCCTTCTCAGTCGACGACTACATTACTACCTGAGTTTTTCAGAGTCCTCTCCCCCTCCGGCTAGCACAAAACAATATTATTTCATGCCAACCCAGGGTGGTTCAGCCTCCACTACTATTAATTTTATGCGCATGTCTAATTTGTCATCTTTGAGTCATCGTGTCCCTGCTAGTCAGCAAGATGGCTCACCATTGATTTCATCCCGGGGTGGACATTACAGTCAGCATGATGGTTCATATTTTGTGCCTCCATCATCTTCTACTCCATTATCATCTACTCATAGTATTTCTAGACTGGATATTAGAGGATCTCAGGAGGTTGCATCCTCATCTACTAGTACTGCTCCAGTTGCTCCTTCACGAAGACAGTATGCTGGTGGAACTGTAGAGTACGATCATATGCATCGATCGATTATCATACCCCATGGGGACAGGTAAGTAATTCTTTAATTTTTAATTATTAGAATAAAGATATACATATATCTAACGAATGTTTATTTTACATATAATGCATGTTTTTCCCATCCTTTTAGCCCACACATATGGATAATTTACAATATTACCTATTTTATCTTTATCATTTTCTAACATTTTGGATTTATAATAGTTAAAGTTGGTTTTTCAATAATAATAATTATGGGTGTTATAATAAAATTATCTTGTTATTTATTATTTTTTAAGGGTCATGCCAAGTAAATAGTGGACACGTAAACTTGGACGGAGAGAATACCACACTTCTTTTAATTCTATTTTACATTATTTAAGAGCGTATACAACATAATTAATCAAATAAATATTTTTGGTAAGATTAAACCTCGTTTCTGGCTTTTGTCAGATTTAAGAACGGCCACTATTCTTATAGCCTGTTTGGTCAAGCTTCTCAAGAGGCCAAAAGTATTTTTTTTTCTCAAAAATACTTTTTTTCCCTAACTTGAGGTGTTTGACCAAGTTTTTTTGGGAAAAAAAATACTTTTGGGAAGAAGCAGAAGCAGTTTTTGAGAAGCAGAAAAAAATAGCTTCTTCCCAAAAGCAGAAGAAGAAGAAGCAGTTTTGACTTTTCTTCTTATTAAAAATACCCTTAACAAAATATAGTATATACTAAATAACCGTTAAACCTAATACTTAGAATATTAATGTATAAATATTTCTTATTATTTTTAGGATAGCTTTCTAATATATAATGACTTTAGGGGTGAATGCTTTTATATTTGTTGAATGATTTTTAATATATTTAACTTATATTAAAAGAATTAAGTACTTTTAAGTTTTATTTTTATATTTTACTTAAATAAAATTAAAAGATTTAATTATTGTATGTAATAACAAATTTTTAAGATTATTTATTTACTTATAATATTAACTATTAAGTAAATCTATTCATGTTCTTATTCGTAATTTAATACTTAAAAGCACTTTCTGAAAAGTTTGGCCAAACACAAATTATTGCTCAAAAGTGCATTTGAGAGTGGCTGGCCAAATACAAACTGATTCTCCTCAAAAGTACTTTTTTTCAAAAGCACTTTTGAAAAATTTTTTTCTCAAAATAAGCTGATTTCTCTAGATTGGCCAAACATGCTATTAGTTAACATTATAGCCAGTTTGATCAATTTTTTTTTGGGCCAAAAGTGCTTTTGGCAAAAAATTGAGGTGTTTGGCCAAACTTTTAGAAGGGAAAAAAGTATTTTTGAGGAAAAACAAAAATAGTTTTTGATAAGCAGAAAAAATGTAGTTTCTCTTCAAAAGCACTTTTCTGAGAAGCTCTTTTGAGAAAAATACACTTAAAAATAGTTTTCAAAAGCTTGGCCAAACACTAATTACTGTTCAAAAGTGTTTTTCAAACACAAATCAATTCTCACCAAAAATACTTTTTTAAAAAACAATTTGAAAAAAAATAGACTATAACTAACGAAAGAATTGTTTCAACAAAAGCTTCATAATTATAAGCATTTAACATAAAAGGGTCTGACTTGCTAACTCAAATTCTGGTATGTGGGGGCCGGACATTGCCATACTGCCTGCACTAATAATGCTAGTTGAAGAAACAAAACAACACAGTACTACAAAAAAACCAAAATACTTAAGTGAACCATTTAAAATCTCACCAATTTAGTTGAAACTTATGACAATAGTCACAATACAACAACGTCAAATGTAGCAAAATATAGTAAAAGTGAGAGTAGAACAAGTTTTATCCCATAAACAAGTCAGCAGTGGGACAAGAGACGGTGACACTTCTCTCAACTCGACTCACATAAGAACCGTGTGAGTGGTTGACAGTTGACACTGACCTTCTTTCTCTCTTACGCTCCGTCTAACCAAAGCAACCCGCGAAACTTTATCTCCTCTGTCCCCTTCAATACCCGACCCGACCCGTATATCATTCACAGTTCGCTTTCTTCAGATCCAGATACCGACACCACTTCCCTTCCTTTTCTCTTCTTCCTTTTTAACTCTGTTTTTAGTGCTTTGTCGTTTATCGGCATTTCGCTTCTTCAAATACTCATTGCTATGCAAATGGTGGTTGGTAGGATAGATAATGTAAGTGAAGTATGCTTTGAAAATGATGTTTTACTAGTTTTATACTACTGTTTGTTAGGTATTAGTTTTTAGTTGAAATTTTTCATTTGCATTGTTGTCTTCGGACAGATTCATGAGCTGGTCGGAGTTTGTGTTCTGCTATCTAATGTCAGAAGGTAAGCCTGTTTCTTAATAATGAGCTCACTTTCCTTTTTTTTTTCTCTTTCACGGATCAGTAATTGCTGTTCTCTATCTTTGTGGTTTCTGTTTTGGGATGTTGTTTTACTGCATTGAACGTATGTGTCAACCGATTTTTTTTTTTAATTGATCCTTGGGCAACGAGGTAATGAAATTTGTGAAATATATCATACGAGATTATCTTCATCTCTTATATTCAAATGCAACTTTTGCAAGAATTATATATAAATGGTATTTATAGAGGAGAGTATAGAGTTGTACAGTGACTCTGGAAACTACTCTAGAAATGGATCTAATTCACTAATATGAGATTATTTTTACATCCATTCGTTGAGTGCCAATGATTTCAATATCAGATTTGTGAAGTTGACTCTGGGAAGCACTTTCAAATTGCATCTCCTTGTTTCCGTTTCTCCTATGAGTCTGAGCTTTCACTGTGTACGTTGTATTCGTCAAATTGTAATGTTAAAAAAGAACTCTTTTTATGCAGATGTTCTATTGTATCGATGTAGTTAAGACAAGAACCGAGTAACTGCAACATTTTGGATCAATAAGACTGCACCTGAAGGTATTCTGAAAGACAATGGATCACAAATCATGGCCCTGGAAGAAAAAATCCTCAGATAAAAACACGGTTGCTGATGACAAAGCAAATATCTCTTCGAGAAGACATGACGAAGAGGTAACTAAATACATAGTCTTTTTAAATTTTCTTCCCCGTTCATTGCCCAATTTATTAGCTTGTTGGTCAAGTTTGACTCTCACACGTTTCATTTCCCTGGTAACAGAAAATTTAAGAAACTGCCTCTACCTTTGCTTTGACCACTAATTGATTAGAGATATGAGTTAACTAAATGACCAGGGTCCAACTAAAAACCGCAGTAACTTGTTGGGGTTTTGTTGATTCGGGAGTGATGAAGTAGAAGAATATGCGCCTTATAGATTATGTAAACAATCCTTTCATTTCCAGTATGTGAGAGTTTATACTGACTTCAAGTATACTTTCATCTGAGCTGAGAAAGACAAATGCAATACATAACTGGAAATAATCAGGATCTTTGGATAATTGGAAGTTGGAACTAGTCATACAGAAGCCCACTTAATAGTAATTTTTTAAGGAGATTAAAATCTCGAGCTCTTACTTTCTTGACAGTTGAAAATATTGTGTTTTCTCATCAATAAAAGACAAAAATATTTCTCACCACTTTCAGAGGCATCCTTCCCGCCAGTGAAACCCTTTTCCACCCGGAGAAAGAATTATAAGTTCATAATTCCTTTTCCACCTGGAGAAAGAATTATAAGTTCATAAAATAAAGAGGGGGGCGGGAGGGAGAGGTGGGGTTCAAACTGGTTCGATAACCTTCTGCACTTCCCCCGTGACAAGTAGGGATGACAATGGGGCGGTGCGGGTTTAGACATATGCGGGGCGGTGCGGGTTTATACATATGCGGGTGGGGGCGGGGAGGGGCGGGTTAAACAAAAAAAAAAATATTTTTTCGCGGGTGCTGCTGCGGGTGTGAGTTTAAATACTCATTTTTCACACAACTGAAAAGGAGTAGAAAATGTTTAATTTTAACAAATCCAATCTCATACACTATAAATTAATGTTCTTCCATTATGACAAAAGCAATGAGGTCACTTGACGAATAAGTATAATACAAATCTCTACAGTAACTATATGAAAACAGAGACTAAAAACTTGAACAATAACAGAAAATGAGAAAATTACTCGCTATTTCTATTGAAATAAATTAAGATGGTAAAATATTTATTCTGACTATGCCTGTGTACATGCTGATCCCGCTTTCATTGATCGCAAAAATAAAATAAGAAAAATTGAAAAGGAAAAAAAAGTTGCGGGGCGGGGCGTGGCGGGTTGACGCGGGTGTGGTGCGGGGCGGGTGGATGCGGGTTAAAAGAGCTATGCGGGGCGGGTTGAAATTTTGCGGGTTAAGAGAGAACCCGCCCCGCTTGCCATCCCTACTACTGACAAGAAACTCAAACCTAATTAGATGGGGATGTATCTGCTGTTCGAAGCAGATGAAATGATGATCCTGCTTGAACTTGATGAAATCTTCTATGCTTACATGTGCTTCAGCTTTTTGGTTGATGATAATCTTATGTGCTCTGAACCAGCTTTTGTATTCTTCTTCTAGTTGCAGACGGTATTGAGTGATAAAGCTGAACTAGAAAGAGAGCTGGAGGTTGTGAATGCCAAGCTTTCCTCTGCTCAGGTGGAATGTCGTGCTAAAGATGATTTTGCACAGAAACAGATGAAAATTGCACAGGAAGCAATTGCAGGTAACCCTAGCTAATTTACCATCATATTTACGTATTCATGTGTTTAGCTTCTTTTTGTATTGTTTTACGTTCTATCCTCCCTGGAAATCACAGAAACGTAGTTTTTTCCCCCCAAAACAGTCGCTTACAAGTGGTATATGTAGGCTGGGAGAAGACTGAAACAGAAGCAAGATTGCTAAAGCAAGAACTAGAAAAAGCTCTACAGCATAGCGCAGCGGGTGAAGAGAGATTAGTTAACTTGGATGCAGCACTCAAGGAATGTATGCAGCAGTTGCGTTTTGTTAGAGATGAGCAGGATAACAGGATTCACGATGCAGTATTGAAGGCATCGAAAGAGTTCGAAAAAACAAGGACTCTCTTAGAGAGAAAATTAGCTGATGCAGGGCAAAAGCTTTCCCGATTAGGTTCCGAGAACACTCAGCTTAGTATGGCTCTCATCGCAAAGGAAAAGGCAACGGGTCATTTAAAAGGACGATTAGCTCAGGCAGAAGCAGATTTCAGTGCCTTGAAAACACGACTGGAATCTGCTGGAAAAGAGAATGCTTCTCTGCGATATGAGGTTCGGGTCCTTGAGAAGGAGCTTGAGATCCGGAATGAAGAGAGAGAATTTAATCGCCGAACAGCTGATGTTTCACACAAGCAACATCTGGAGAGTGTGAAGAAAATTGCAAAACTGGACTCAGAATGTCAAAAGCTACGCATCCTTGTTAGAAAGAGACTGCCAGGCCCTGCCGCCTTGGCCAAAATGAAGAATGAAGTTGAAATGTTGGGGAAGGATCATGCTAAAATGAGGAGAAGGAAGTCAAATCCGTCTCCAAATAGTTCAGTAGACTTAACTTCGGAGACGGCTCCTGATACTCCAAACAGGAAGATTAACTTCCTCGCTGAGCATTTATGCATGTTGGATGAGGAAAATCGGACTCTGAAAGAAGCGCTATACAAAAGAACTAATGAACTCAAACTATCTAGGATGACAAATGCTCGAACAACTGCTGAACCAGAAAAATATCTTCCCTCTGCGCAGGAACTGTCTGTGACATCGCTGTCTGATATGGGCAGCGATGACATAGGTGGCTGTTCCGAGTCGTGGGCTTCTGCCCTAATGTCAGAGCTGGAGCATTTCAAAAATGAGAAACAAATAGGTCCGCCATCATCTATAAGTGTAGGAGCTTCAGATATAAATCTGATGGATGACTTTGCGGAGATGGAAAAATTAGCAGTTGAGTCTACAGATAACCCTCTGGGAGCTCTTCATCATGCCTTACCGAGGGAAAATGGAGATGGGGGTGCTTTGGAGTTTCAGTTATGTTCTCATTCATCAGAAGGAGATAGTAGAGAGAGAGTTCCTGTAACAAATCGTTATGTCTCCAGCAATGATATCCAGTTAAAAGGAACATTGACAAATAAAGCTACTAGTGGAGTTGATAACATACTGAAAATGCTTTTGGAGCATGGCCATGTAACACAAAGAAACCCATATGAAATACTGGCAGATCTTAAAACTGCTCTGGCACAAAAGTGTCCCTCAACTAAGAACCCTGTGGAAGCAAATGAAAGCTCAATAGATACTGATGTTACATGTACCCCCAACATTGGTGAGTGTATATCGCAGGGTATACATCATGACTCATTAATATGGCAGTCATCAAATACAGGAACTGGTGAGAATGTCCCATTGGCAAAACAGTGTGAACCAAACATGTTGTCATACATGGGTACATCGATCAATAAGGTGATTGATATCGTAGAAGGGATCAATATACCCTCGTCAGATGACAATATTCCAGACATCTTATCTTGCAAGGGTAATGGGCTTCTACCATATGAAAGTGCACCGAAGGAGACAGCCTATATGGTTCGTGTTTTCCAGTGGAAAACTTCAGAACTATCTGCTATTCTTCAAGAATTTGTTCAAACTTGCCGTGATTTATTGAATGGAAAGGTTCACATAGAGAAGTTTACTGAAAGATTAACTTGGACCCTGGAATGGATTGTGAACCACTGTTTTTCCCTTCAAGATGTTTCAAGCATGAAGGATGCTATAAAAAACCATTTTGACTGGGATGATTCGCGAAGTGAGATTGAAATGGAAACTGGAGGGATTAATCCTATCTTTGAATTTGATAAACTTCAGACAGGAAGAGGAAACTCATTATACTCTCCGGATTTTTCCTCACTCAGCCGTATGAGTGCTTTGCCAGAGGAAAAAATTCTACCATCTGTAGATGATGAAAGTCAATTATCGAAAGATGAGTTTCCAGAAGATGGACTTACAAAGGCGGATTTGGATGAGAAACTGCAAGCAGAAACAGTCAAGAGTGATTCCTTGATGGTTCAACTTCAGGAATCAGAGAAAACAATCAAAAGCTTGCAAAAAGAAGTAGAACATCTCAGACAATCAAAGGAGATGACTGAGGATCAAATTGAGAAAGAAAAGATGGGGAAAGAAGACTTTGAGATGCAACTCAAAGCAGCTAAACTGGAACTGAATGAAGCTTGTCAAAAGGCTTGCTGTTTAGAAAAGGAACTTGAGGACAAAAATAACTCCTATAAGAAGCTCGATTCTACATGTCATATGCTTCAGCTGCAGCAAGAAAGGTACATCTGATTCTTTTTTAAATTTTATTAAAGATTATTGTCTAGGGGATTTTCTTTTCCTGAAGCACGTAACTTGCAGCACAAAACAAAGGGAGTTAGCAGAGAATGCCGAGGTGGACCCTGAAGAAAAGCTTCTTCAAAGCGTAAGTTCCCATCAGCTTCAGTTAAATTCCCTCAGGCCTCGCAAATCTAACGACCACGTTCATTTAAATATTCTGTTTAATTGTGTAGGATCGGGAAATCACTGCAGCTTCAGAAAAGTTGGCAGAGTGTCAAGAGACTATTTTGAACCTAGGGAAGCAGTTGAAAGCATTGGCCTCGCCTGGGGATGCAGCTCTCTTTGATAAGGTGATGTCTACAAACTCAGAAACAACTAATGCTACCATGACAACCCCAAGGAAGAGTTTTGGACGTCGTTCGTCTCTTCTTGACAAGATGCTGGCTGAGGACAATGAAATGGGTTCTCCTACTACCAAGGAAGTCATTCTTGATGCCAAGAGAAATACATCCTCCAGTGTTGGGGGTTCATTGACAAATGGGAGCACGCATTCAGGATATGAAGCTGTTAATGGCTCCCGTGCTATTGTACCTAGCAAGAAAAAGAATGGTCTAGGATTGTGGAAGAAGCTGTTGCGAAAAGGCAAGAAAAGTAGTAGCAAGACAAAACTTAACGTATGACCTGCATGAACGTCATTTGGCGCATAAAGCAATGTTTTTGTTTCCCACTCTCTCTATCTCCCTCTCTTTCGTTTCTCTTTTTCCTTTTCCTGTTCTACTGTAAGTAGTATTGTATATGAGAACTAGAACTTACCCCTAAACCTCATTGATATAGTTTTCCCGTGGCAAATGGAACTAGGGATAAACTTGGTGCATGAACCAAAGTGAAATGAGTGTGACATGTGCTTCATATTTGTGAAATACATTTTGGGGTGAAATTCAAAAATAGTCAGATTTACAAGCGGTAATTAAAAAATAGTTACAGTTTCAAAAGTAATCGAAATTTAGTCATTTTTCATGCAAAGATAAATCTGAACGAAAACACTGTTTAAAATCCGGAAAATATTCCAGCATAATATACTGGACTTCCAGCATAATATGCTGGAATTTCATACACAGGTGCTCCAATCTCCAGTATATTATGCTGGAACTTTCCGTGTGTTGGGGTTCCAGCATAACATGCTGAAAGTTTATACACATGTGCACCAATTTCCAGTATATTATGCTAAAACTTTCCGTGTTGCAGCAAAATAGTAGCTATTTTTCAATAATTTTGCAAACGCTGGTTATTTTTCAGTTACTAGCCCGAAAACTGGCTAGTCCGTACTATTTTCACCATTTTTTGCTAGTCGAGTAATGTGTACTGGAAAAAAAAACAAGTAAACTGAAATTTCTGTGAGCATGAGTATTTTCCTGTTATTATACCAACATTTGACCCCCAACAAACATGTTTGAATTATTTTGCACGTTGCACAATTACAAATCCGGGGATCCTTTTCTAATTACGATATCGAACGAGTAAACAGTTGTTTGGATCGTGAACCATACTTCATAGATGCTTCAGCAGTTCTGTTGGGTTTTTTAAGCTTATTTTAGCTTAAAAGATGTGAGTGGGAAATGGAGGGAAAAAAAAAATTTTGATTTTCCCTCCTTCACAAAGGGACATTGTCCCATATTGGAGGAGGAAAAGACTTTTGATGGGTATATATATAATTGCTCTTCTTCTAGCTCTTAAAGAGTTGAGAAGAAAGCAAGCCTCGCGCAGTCGTCGTTTGGCTTTGGATTGATTGATTAATTTTTTGGAATAAATTTATTTGTTAATATTAAATATTAATGTAATATTATTTAATCCAAATTATCCGTTTTTGTAAAGGAAAATTAATTTTCCTCCGCGTTTTGAATTCCCGTTTTATTTTGCGTAAATAGCCATTTATGTTATGGCCGTTTTACGTAAACAGTCATGACAAACCTTCTGAAGAGTTGCATCTCTTCATTTAAACTCAACCTGTTGGCTATAAATAGAAGGCCATTCCCTCAGATTTTCCTTACGAAAATTCTGAATTCTGCTCTTCCTTTCTGCATTGTTTTAACTACAACAAAGTAACAGTAGGTATGATTTGCTGCCGTCATTTGTGTTCATCGAAACACTGGGGTTTGAAGTGCCGCTACATCAGTGTGTAATCCATTCTATCCTGGGAGGAAATAATCCACAACCTCGGGTAATGGGAGGGGATTAAGTTCCTTAAGGAAACACTGTGAATTCAGTGAGCTCGGATTAATTTCTACTTCTTCTACATTTCTGTCTATACATTGTTTTCTTCTCTAGAAATATTTTACAAATACAGTATAATAACAAGCTTAAGAACTTAATCATTTTCTGTATTTGTGTTATATTCACAGTTCTGGAGACCAAAACCTTTGTGGTTTTCTACTCCCATTTTGGAGATTAAAGCCTTCGTGGTTTTCTATTCCATTTGTTTACTTTAACGTATATTCTGTTTTGGTTTACTATATGTTATTCGGAGATTAAAATTCTAGCGATTTTTTACTCCATTGGAGATTAAAATCTACGTGATTTTCTACTCCAGTTTTATTCGATTTGAAGATATAAAAACTTCGCCGTTAATTAAACGTTTGTTTGTGTCATTTTTTTACAAAAATGACGAATGAGAACGGAAACCAGGCTGTTCCTATGGTGACTGCCAATGCATCGACAAGCCGAACAACTCCGGCATTGGCACCGGCACCGGCAGAAAAGCCCGAAAATTTTTTCGGGATTGATTTCAAGCGGTGGCAGTAAAAGATGTTCTTCTATATGACGACTTTAAATCTACAAAAGTTCATTAAGGAAGATGTTCCTGTTCTGCCCGACGAAACTCCAGACAATGAACGCTTTCTCGTGACTGAGGCGTGGAAGTATTCTGATTTTCTGTGTAAGAATTATATTCTTAGCGGACTGGAGGACGATCTGTATAACGTCTATAGTAATGTAGAGACGTCAAAAGAGCTGTGGTTTGCGCTTGAAAAGAAATACAAAACTGAGGATGCCGAGCTGAAGAAATTTGTTCTACTAAATTTTTGGACTACAAAATGATAGATAGCAAGTCTGTTATTACCAAAGTCCAGAAATTGCAAGTGATTATTCACGATCTCCTTGCTGAAGGTATAAGTCGAATTAATACTTACGTTGAAAGTATTAATTATATTATTATTACTAGCAGATTTTTCATTAAAAGTCTTGTCATCAATGAAGCATTCCAAGTTGCAGCAATGATTGAGAAGTTGCCTCATTTGTGGAAGGACTTCAAAAATTACTTGAAACACAAACGCAAGGAAATGTCGCTTGAAGATCTCATTGTTCGGTTGAGAATCGAAGAAGACAACAAAGTTGCTGAAAAGAAAGGTCGTGGAAACTCAACAATTATGGGAGCAAACATTGTTGAGGATGCTCCTCAAAATAATAGAAAAAAGAAGAAAGCTTTTGGACCGAAAAACAACCCAAGCAAGAAGCGGTTCAAAGAAAACTGCTACAACTGTGGGAAATCTGGGCACAAATCTGCAGATTGTCGTTCTCCAAGGAAAGACGAGAAGAAGGGTCAAGCAAATATGGTTGACAAGCACGAAGATATTGATGACTTGTGTGCTATGCTTTTTGAATGCAACCTGGTGGGAAATCCTAAGGAGTGGTGGATTGATTCTGGAGCCACTCGCCATGTTTGTGCTGTTAGAGAAGTGTTTGCTACATATGCTCCCGTTGGACCCGAAGAGACGCTTTCTATGGGAAATTCTGCAACGGCCAAAATTGAAGAATGTGGCAAGATATTTCTGAAAATGACTTCTAGCAAGGTGGTGACTCTGAACAACGTCCTTCATGTTCCCGAGATTAGGAAGAACTTAGTCTCTACTGCACTTCTCGTTAAGAACGAGTTTAAGTGTGTTTTTGTATCTGATAAGGTTGTAATAAGTAAGAATGAGATGTTTGTTAGAAAAGGTTACCTCACCGAGAGCTTTTTCAAACTGAATGTAATGGTCGTTGAGAATAATAAAATTTCAGCTTCTTCTTACTTACTTGAGTCAAATGATTTATGGCAGATACGTTTAGGACATGTCAATTATAAAACCTTGTGAAAAATGATTAATTTGGAAATATTGCCTAAGTTTGAACGCGGCAAATTAAAATGTCAAATATGTGTGAAATCTAAGTATGTTAAACATCCTTATAAGTCAGTTGAAAGGAATTCAAATCTTTTAGACTTAATTCACACAAATATTTGCGACATGAAGTCAATACCATCTCGCGGCGGAAAGAAGTATTTCATAACGTTTATTGACGATAGTACTCGATATTGCTATGTTTACTTACTTAATAGTAAAAATGAAGCAATAGATGCATTCAAGCAATACAAAAATGAAGTTGATATGCAACTTAACAAGAAAATCAAAATGATAAGAAGTGATAGGGGTGATGAATATGAATCTCCTTTTGAAAAAATATATTTAGAATATGGAATTATTCATCAAACAACGGCCCCTTACACGCCCCAATCCAATGAAATTGTGGAAAGAAAGAATCGTTCATTAAAGGAGATGATGAACGCATTGTTGATAAGTTCTGGTCTGCCACAGAATTTGTGGGGGGAAGCCATTCTTACGGCTAACCGAATACTAAATCGAGTACCCCATAGCAAAACGCAATCCATTCCATATGAAAAATGGAAATGAAGGAAGCCCAACTTGAATTATCTTAAAGTGTGAGGGTGTTTGGAAAAAGTGCAAGTTCCTAAACCCAAAAGGGTAAAAATAGGACCGAAAACCGTTGATTGTATTTTCATAGGATATGCGACCAATAGTAAAGCATATCGATTTATGGTTCATAAATCAGAAAATTCCGACATTCATAATAATATGGTTATAGAATCAGATAATGCTGAGTTCTTCGAAAATATATATCCGTATAAAAAGGAATGTGAGTCGATTGGTGAAGGATCTAAACGACCTCGGGAAGAAAAAAAGAAAGTACGTTTAATCAGGAGGATCCAAGACGTAGTAAACGTCAAAGAACGTCTACTTCATTTGGACCAGATTTTATGACTTTCTTATTGGAAAATGAGCCTCGAACATTTAAAGAAGCTATGTCTTCTTCGGAATTATTATTTTAGAAAGAGGCAGTCAATAGTGAAATAGAATCCATATTGAACAACCATACATGAGAATTGGTTGATCTTCCTCCTGAAAATAAATCGTTGGGCTCTAAATGGATTTTTAAGAGAAAAATAAAAGATGATGGTACTATTGATAAATATAAGGCAAGACTTGTGGTCAAAGGGAATAAACAACGAGAAGGTCTTGACTATTTTGATACATAATCTCCAGTTACGAGAATTACGTCCATACGAATATTAGTAGCATTAGTTGCAGTTTATGGTCTTGAAATTCATCAAATGGACGTTAAGACGACCTTCTTAAATGGAGATTTGGAGGAAGAAATCTACATGGAACAACCTGAAGGGTTTGTGGTTCCAGGTAAAGAAAAGAAGGTATGTAGACTTGTTAAGTTCCTTTACGTACTAAAACAAGCACCCAAACAATGGCATATAAAATTTGACCAAACAATATTGTCAAATGGTTTTAAGATAAATGAATGTGATAAATGTGTGTACATTAAAAATGTTTCCAAATCACATAGTCATTGTTTGCTTATATGTGGATGATATGCTGATAATGAGTTATGATATTGCCAACATAAATACGACTAAGCGTTTGCTAACTAGCAAGTTTGATATGAAGGACTTGGGAGTTGCTGATTTAATTCTGGGTATTAAGATCCATAAGACTCCTCAAGGTCTGCCATTGTCATAATCTCATTATATTAAGACAGTACTTGAAAAATTCAAGTACTTAGATTTTAAAGTTGCAAAGACTCCAATTGACGTGAATCTTGCACTAGCAAAGAATAAAGGCCAAAACATATCACAATTGGATTATGCTCGTGTGTTGGGATGTTTAATGTATATCATGAATTGTACACAACCAGATATAGCTTGTGCTATAAGTAAATTGAGTCGATACACAAGTAATCCAGGTCAATCTCATTGGATGGCAATGAAACAAGTTTTGGGATATTTAGAACATACCCAGGACTTTGCTTTGCACTACAGTAAATATCCTACAATGATTGAGGGATATTGTGATGCAAATTGGATCACTGGTTCAACTGATTCTAAGTCCACAAAAGGATATGTATTCACTATTGGTGGAGAAGCGGTATCTTGGAAGTCGTCCAAACAAACGTGTATTGCTCGCTCTACAATGGAGGCTGAGTTCATAGCCTTAGATAAAGCCGGTGAAGAAGCTGAATGGCTGCGAAATTTCTTGGAAGATATTTCATTTTGGCCCAAACCGTTGGCTCCAATATGTATATATTGCGATAGTCAAGCAGCAATTGGAAGGACTAGGAGCGTTATGTATAACGGTAAATCTCGTCATATTCGACGAAGACATAAAACCGTTAGGCAATTACTCTCTAGAGGAATTATCACGATTGACTACGTAAAGTCAAGTGATAATGTGTCGGATCCACTTACGAAAGGCCTAACTAGAGAGGTAGTTGAGAAATCATCGAGGGGAATGGGACTATGGACGAGGACAAGTCATTGTGACGGTAACTCTACCTAGAAGACTGGAGATCCCAAGATCTAGGTTCAAGGAGATCAAACAAAGTCATTAATGACGGTTCAACATTGTCAACTAAAATTTTGGTCCATTCTCGTGATGAGACAATGTTCAGTACCAAGGATAAAGCATTAAGGCTTTTTAATGGTTTCTAAATTTGATATGGGGTATATCAAATAGTGTATCTACGGGATGACACGTTTAGAAATCACCTATGTAAGTGTGAAGTGTTAGCCGTTTCAAGGAGAATTTTGTAAGGCCAGTTCTTTACGTACTTATGAAATCAGGCGGTGTTCATGGCTGAAACGAACACAACAATGAGAACCAAAGACGGTTAAGGGTTGATTGTCTGACTTATGGTTGTCTAGGTATACACTAAAGTTCGACGGTTCAAAGATATCAAATCTACCGATTGACCGAGTATATTCGACATAAGTTCACTACGGAAAGTTCAAGGGAAACCTACTTATCCAGATGCGATTAATCCTTGCTTGCGAATCACACAGTTTTTATGCATATTTCCGTGATATAGCCATTCCCCATTCATGTGGGGGATTGTTGGGTTTTTAAGCTTATTTTAGCTTAAAAGAGTGTGAATGGGAAATGGAGGGAAAAATAAAAATTTGATTTTCCCTCCTTGACAAAGGGACATTGTCCCATATTTGAGGAGGAAAAGACTTTTGATGGGTATATATACAATTGCTTTTCTTCTATCTCTTAAAGAGTTCAGAAGAAAGCAAGTCTCGCGCCGTCGTCGTCGCTCGCCTCGGCTTCGGAGTTGGATTTGGTCAAATGATCGATTGATTGATTAATTTTTTGGATCAAATTTATTTGTTAATATTAAATATTAATTAATCCAAATTATCCGTTTTGTAACGGAAAATAAATTTTCCTCCGCGTTCTGAATTCCCGTTTTATTTTGCGTAAATAGCCATTTATGTTATGGCTGTTTTACGTAAACAGTCATGACAGACCTTCTGAAAAGTTGCATCTCTTCATTTAAACTCAACGTGTTGGCTATAATAGAAGGCCATTCCCTCAGATTTCCTTATGAAAATTCTGAATTCTGCTATTCCTTTCTGCATTGTTTTAACTATAACAAAGCAACAGTAAGTGTGATTTGTTGCCACCATTTGTGTTCATCGAAACACTGAGGTTTAAAGTACCGCTACACCAGTGTGTAATCCGTTCTATCCTGGGAGGAAATAATCCACAACCTCGGGTACTAGGAGGGGATTAAGTTCCTTAAGGAAACACTGTGAATTCAGTAGGCTCGGATTAATTTCTACTTCTTCTACATTTCTCTCTATACATTGTTTTCTTCTCCAGAAATATTTTACAAATACGGTATAATAACAAGTTCAACTTCTGCAAGCTATTTCTTACTACTGTTTTTCCTTTTCTGGTCTTTTACAATTGACCCCAGCGTGAGTGAAGAGACCTCAATGGCGGTGCATTTAAAAGGATTGCTGTAAAGTGTCTTCTTGTTATACTGCAAAGAATTAGAATACACAGCACTAGAGTCAAAACTGAATAGGCCAATACAAACTAGGAATCGTAGGAAGTCTCTCGTATAACACGTCTAGTATTCAGCAAAGTTACTGGTAATTCAGTCTCTGTAAACCACAAAGTTGGCAACATCACGCAGCCCTGCCTCCCTGTAACATTCAGCAATCCTTTTCACGCAATCGTCCCATGTACCGTCAATAGAAGCTAGATCCAACAAGAAAGCAGCTTCATCCAACGCAACCTGCAAAGTAGGTGTAGTGTGAAAAAGGAGCTACGCCGTTTTTTTTCTGCACGGAGTAGCACTAATTCGAAATATTAAGTAGGCATTATGCAAGTGCGGAAACCTACCAAGAGATATATCATTTTAGTACACAAACATATTTGAACTGAAATTGATTGAAGGATTTGGTCAAACCTGAGCAGGTTCCTTCCCTTTCTTTAGATCAGCTTGCCTACCCTCCTCAGTTACTTTCTCTTTGATGTACTCGATTTGTTCATCTTCCCATTCAGCTATATTAGCAACTTCCTGCATGGGGTTCAATAAAGAGTAAACAAACAGACCTAACATCGGTGTGCTGCAAAAGGCAAGAAGATATTGATTGGATCAAGGAATGGCATACATGGTACTCGCAACCCAAAGTCCACCATGGTGATTTTAAAGCCCCTCTAGCAGCATCTTTAGCTTCTACATTGCGCCCAACCCTAGACAAGAAGAGAAGAATATGAGTAAATATGCTATAGAAATAACTTGTTTCATAGATATACAAATTTAAGGAGGAACAAGAACTACGAGATATACAGACTTCAGCAGAATTTCAGCATTAAAGACAAAAGGCCGCGCGAATCCTGGAAAATGCTCCTTCTTTGTATAAAATTCTCCCGTCACCAGAGCTGAAATCTTCCAACAGCACGTACATATCACCCAAATGCTAAGAATTGAGCATTGCTTACTAAATAAAGAACCACTTTCTTACATTGTCTCCATTGTCAAAATGCTGCTTAACTCTGCGCTCCAGTACGTCTGGAAACAAGCCAACCTAAAAAGAATATTACATGGGCGCAATTAGTCCGAGTCAACTAATGCCCAACATAAGATACTGCAGCATACATACTTCCTTCTACCTTCTTCAATATATAAGTATCTAAGCATGAAATTTTTGATGCTATAAAGTCACCCTTCTCATAAAGTTTCTTTTCCGCACCAGCTGAAATCCGGAACAATTCATCCGCTCTTTCTCTTTCTTGATGACTGTTTGCATCTGCTTCCACCAATACCCTGTGAATGTACTGATCTACCTATATCATGGTAAAATGGAAAGGTGAGAGATAAATTGTGTGCATTCATGCATGCTACCAAAGCCAGAGAACAAGAGAAGCAATTAACCCTCTCAAACTTCATCCAGATCCCAAGTAGTACAGCAAGTTCATAGTAGCTTACATTCTTAGCTAATAGCCATACACCATACTTGCGCACCTCTACCAATGGCATCTCCATCCTGTGAACAATGAGGATTTAGATCAAATACAAAATATCTTTTTCCCTTTTTCTCTGAGGGCAGTTAGGAGAATCAAACCCAGAAAATAAACCAAGATAGCTCCCAAAAAGCAGAATAGATAAATCAACAAAACTCAGCAATTTGATGAATTATATTACCCAGATGGGGCAGTTGGCCATCGTAACAGTGCAGTTACAGAATCTACAAAGAAAAAAAAGAAGGAAAAAACAATGAACATAGAAGCATACTTTCAACTTAAAGAAGCTTGATATGAAATTCAGTTCCCACCATACCTGAACCCTTTCTGGAAAGAGGAATCGCTAGAGGAATCAGCCCTCGCTTGGCACCAGGAGAAATTATTTCCTCACCTATCACAAGGTGTTGAGCAGTGCATAAGTTTCAAATGACCATCAGTTATTGTAGTAATAAAAAAACTATCAACTCTCCGCAGTTTGAAGATTATATCAATACCAACCTAAGCCAAAAAAAAGAATCTCGGCTAAGTAAGCCTAATAAAGGATATACACAAGTTACCGTCGGTTCTAAAAGGTCATCATACAACATTTCCTTAATTTAGAGTAACCAAGAGCAGAGGATTACCCTAATCCGATACGCCGAGAGTCGTGACACCTTAAGTTTCAATAGCTTTAAGTTATATCCAAACAATAACATGCATTAAATAGGTAAGTGTAGGTACTAATGTAGTAATGTTTAGCTCGAACTAGAAGCACTCTGAACCAGATATATTCTGACACATACAGAACAAGGTAAGTTTTCCAAAAAAAGACTCCAGCATACCCGTAAAGACATTTTTATCAGGAATAACTAATTAAAGCCGGCTTTTCTATTTAATTTGATTTTGTTTTTCAATAGAAGCATACCTCAGATTAATCAAACATTTATTCCCCACACAAATGTTAATGAAATGAAAATTTAAAACATGGAATTAGAGTGCCTTACCTCTCACCTGAAGGATTTTGAGAAGTTCATTCAAATGCTCCGGTGCTTGAGTTGCAGCTACATCTTTGATGAAGGACACATGATCTGTATTCCAAAAATCCCAAGATTCTCACTCCACTACCCATTCATGCATTCAAATAAATGAAACGTTTACTAGTAACCAGCTAGGATCAAATTAAACTGGATAAAATAGCTCAGTACACTGAAGCAACTCATGTTTTACTAACATGACACGCGAATGGACGACCGCCAATTTGAAAATGCAAATTTCACTCTAAGTATACTAATTAATTACGCCTCTATCCATATGTATGTATAAATAAATATACACAGAGAAGTATTTGTAGGTTTGGAATTTACATTACCTGGAGAAGAAGAAGAAGAAGAGGAATAGCAACGGAATGCTGGTCGGCTGCGGCCGAAGAAAATGCCGGGAAATGCGACGGCGCGTGGACATCCGAGAGCCACTCCACCGCCCACCTTCATTATCTTGCTTGTGTGTTAATTATGAGTGAAGTAGAAAACTGTAGCTGAAACAATACTTCGTTGATTTGACTGGACTGGGCTTCAACTTCTATCTGAATTAAGAGTTGAGATTCATGGATTTGAATTGGATGGGCTTCAATTTCTGTAGACTACTCAAAAGTTGTAAAGGCCCATTCTAATTTCTTATTTGCACCAACTATCCTTTCTGGGATTTGATTTTTACTGTAAGAGAATGAAATAAAAATTTATACTGTCAAGTTATATAAAAGTAGGTAATTTTTATGGGAGAAATTAAAAAAATAGCCAGATTTATAAGTGGTAATTGAAAAATAGTCATAGTTTCAAAAGTAATCGAAATTTAGCCACTTTTCATGTAAAAATATTCCAGCATAATATACTGAAGTTCCTGTATAACTCCAGTATATTATACTGAAATTCCAGTAATATACTCGAAAACTATACTGGAACTCCAGCATAATATACTGGAGTTCTAGTATAATATACCGGTCCAGCATAATATGTTGGAAGTTCGTACACATGTGCTCCAATCTCCAGTATATTATGCTGGAACTTTCTGCGTGTTGGAGTTCCAGCATAATATGCTGGAAGTTCATACACATGTGCACCAATCTCCAGTATATTATGCTGGATCGGTCCGTGTTGCAGCAAAATAATGGCTATTTTTCAATGACTTTGCAAACAATGACTATTTTTGAATTACCAGTTCGAAAACTGCCTAGCCCGTGCTATTTTTACAATTTTTACAGTAAGCGTGAACTGATAACTAAGAAAATATGTAACTAAACTGTTAGTATGATTACATTACATTGATAATCTAAAAACATTACCTTACAAATTATTACTACAACTTAAATCCTTCTAGGAAATGTTAGGCTTCAACTCTCTCAATTAAATTTCAATTTTCTGCTGTAACTTTTGTTTTTTCCTTACCCCAGAAATACACCGTTACTCGTTTTATTAAAATGTCTTAATGTAAATAAACGTATAGTACACATTTAACTACATATGAAAATCCTGATGAATGCAGTCAGGATTACTTTACAATAACCATCAGATATAACATGAGTAAAAATCTCAATCAGGTTACTCATTCGCGAACAAGTTGTCAATAATATTTAATATGTGTTCTCTTTAGCCCAGGATTACTTTTAATCAACTCAAAAGAGAACTTGTTTATATTGCTTTATCTCCCATATAAAGGTACCCAAAGACTAGCCTTGGGGTACGCGCTGCGCGTGAACCCTAATTTAATGAATATATATTTTTTAAAATTATTTAACTATAATATTAAACAGTGTATTTATATTTAAATAAAAGTTAAAGAACGGAAGAAAGTAACATATGATTACTTCAGGTGTAAATTAAAAGTTAGTAGTTTTTTTCTTTGGGTGTAACTGCCACCTTCATTATTCTATAAAGAATTTTCTTTTATGCTTTATTTTTTATTTCATATTAAAAACGATGTAATAAATTACATGTAATTAAAATTTATTATTTTTGTGTTAAAATTAAGTGAAGATTCATAGACTATCGTGCAATACAATCCGATTAACTAAATAAAGCTACAATTTGTATTGGTTAAAATTATAATGTAAACTTTGAATAAATTATTATTTAAGATTTTGAAGTAAATCATGTATTTGTCACTCCTATTCCAAATCATGCAAAAACAAGTAAGAGTCCCTATTGTCGTTGGGAAAGCCTATTTATGGAAAGGAAAAGAAACCCTTCCGATAAGTGGTCCTCATCGAAAACAAAAATATATTAATTATCCATATTAAATTAATTTTAAATTTGTAAATATTAAGACTTCGTACATACGGTAATATTTTGTGAATAATTACAGTTATTATATTCAACTGTAATTATAATTTACATACAACCAAAAATACTATTATTATGATTTTTTTGTTGATTCAAATTGTTAATATTAGCTCATTATAAGTTTTAAATAAAGAAATAATTTGATATGCAATATTTTAGTTGAATTACATTGAATCACTAATTATTGAGATTTGATCAGCAAAATAAATTACATCGAACCTCAATTTTACAATAAATTATTATAATCAGGTTCACTCATATTTTTCTTTCTCTCGTGTTTGCACTTTGCACAACCAAATTTTCAAGGAAAGGATTTGTAATATATAAAATCTTGGTTGACTTAAAAATCTAAAGGAATTTTTTCTTTCCTATACACTATTTAAAACTTTATTACCTAAAATATTCATGTTTAGTTAATTACTCGACCTAAACAAGTTTTATCTACAAAATATATTCATTCTACCTTAAAAGGCTCCCAATTCGTTATTAGTATCTTAAATCAAGGGATTTAGTTACACCCTTTTTCCCTTTTTCTCCTCTTCTCTTTCTTTATTTTTCTTCCGCCTTAATATTAGATAATCAATTAAATGCATACACACAGATTACTGCAACAATGCTAGTGATGACAACGGCGAATGTTATCTTCCTGGTAAAGCGATTATTGTCACCTTGTCCCTCAACAGACATGCCCCCAATTGCCATTTTCTTCTCAGCTACTTGAAGAGATCGAAAACAATGTTTTACAGAGTTTAATTATATTTCCTATAGTCTACAGAGTGAGTAGCTTCACATATATATGAACACAAAGTTATCCACTAAAGTAAGATGTTACTAATTAATGAACCAGTTAGAAATATCTCGACCTTTTAAACATTGTTAAAAATGGAAGTGATGAAGGAATTTCTGGTGAATTTTATCTCTGTGCATTTCATCTTCTGTTCGCTTCCTCTCCTTCAATATACTATAGCTTGTATTTAATTAGTACGCAGCAGTACTGCAAGAGAAGGGTAGGTAAGAGGACTAAAGACTAATTTTAGCAATTTTTTAAATTCTTCTAGAAATATCCAATGCTCTTGATCATGCTTAATAATTTACTAACTTATCAACAACTTTCATATATTATTTCTACATAGTTAAATACCACTACAATATCATACAACTTAAATATAATTTTTATTCAAATTTTATACAATATGTCTTTTGTATATTTTGTATCTGATTTATACATAGTAAGAACAATTTTCATTCAACTAATTATATATTATACAACTTATCTACAACTTTCATACATTATTTCTACCCAGTTATATACAATTACAATATCATACAACTTCAATACAAATTTTATACAATATTGTTCAACTTTCATACAATATTTAAATAAAAACTATATATAAACAATAGAATACAATTTATCTATAATTTTACTACAACTTTACTATAATTTCGTAAGTATAATGTATGTCATGTCTTCTTCTTCTTCTTCTTCTTCTTCTTTTTCTTCTTCTTCTTCTTCTTCTTCTTCTTCAATCTGAAATTCAGCCAAAATTAAGTCTAATTTTTACCAAAACACCCTCGAAATTGAGATATAAACTCCAAACAATATTTCCAATTGATTGCAACAACACCCAATCTAAACAAATAATGGTTTTTGAAAATTCAAATTCGAATTCAAAGCTTCAAAGCTTTTTAATGGCTGTCAATGGTGGAGAGTCAAACACCTTCAAAATTTATTGATTGACAATTTCAATTTGAACACCAATTGTGCAACATTACTGAAATTTGAATACCAATTGTACAATACCTTCAACTCTAAATTACTGGAATTTTAATAAGCATGGAATTGCTGTTCTATTTCCCTTTGCTCTACATTACTGGAATGTAACGACCCGACCAGTCATTTTGAGAATTTGCACTTCGCTCGGTAGTTTACGGGCATGAGTAGCTCTGTATGGTGTATTATGACTTATGTGAATCGTCGGTTTTGGTTTTCAGGTTATTCAGAATCAATTTGGAAGAATGAATTTTATCGTTGAAGCTTTAAAGTGAGAGAGTTGACCAAGTTTGGCTTTTTGTGAATTTGAAATCGGAACAGAGTTTTGATGGTTCCGTTAGCTCCGTTGGGTGATTTTGAACGTAGGAGCGCGTCGGGATTGTGATTTGGAGGTCCGTAGTAGAATTTAGCTTGAAATGGTAAAAGTTGAATTTTTGGGAAGTTTGACCAGAGGGTTAATTTTTTGACATCGGGGTCGGATTCCGATTTCGGAAGTTAGAGTAGGTCCGTAATGTTGAATATGACTTGTGTGCAAAATTTGAGGTCAATCGGACGTGGTTTGGTATGATTCGACATCGTTTGTAGAATTCGAAAGTTTAGAAGTTCTTTAGGCTTGAATCCGGGTGTAATCAGTGTTTTGGTGTTATTTTGAGTGATTAGAAGGTTCGACTAAGTATGTATTGGGTTATATGACTTGTTGGCATGTTTGGTTGAGGCCCCGCGGGCCTCGAGTAGATTTCGGGTGGTTAACGGACTTGATTGTTTTGAGTTGATGAAGTAGCTCAAGAGCCGCTGCTACTGGTGTAACCGCACCTGCGGAGTTGGCACCGCTGGTGCTAGCACGCAGAAGCATGGCATGAATCGCAGATGCGGGCAAGGCCATGAAAGACAGGGATCAAGGTGCAAAACATTTCCCGCACCTGCGGTAGCGCAGATGCGGACAAGTGGACGCAGGTGCGGGGGCAACTAGGAGAGATTGACTCCGCAGAAGCGAGGCCAGGGACGCAGATGCGCGTTCGCAGGTGCAGGCCCTGTAGGTGCAAGTGACTTCCGCAGAAGCGGTAGTTTCACCACATATGCTGCATCGCAGGTGCGACAATAGGCCCTAAAATGCGAAAAGTCTGGGCAGAAGGTTTATAAGCAAGGGTTCGCGATTTTAGTCTTATTTTAACATTTTGGATTCGGACTTAAGGCGATTTTGGAGAAGATTTTTGAGGTGATTATTGAGGCAACCTTCTTGTACTCGTTTTGGATCATAAAACTTGTTTCCCCACTGATTTTCCCACCTAATTAGTGAGTTTTTGAAGTGAAATTTAGGGGTTTAGGGCTTGAGAATTGGAGAGTGGATTTTGGGGATTTGGATGACCAAATGGTGTCGGATTTTGATAAATTTGGTATGGTTAGACTCGTGAGTGAATGGGGTTTCGGGTTTTGTAAATTTTGTCGGGTTCTGAGGTGCGGGTCCGGTTTGGGTTTTTGGCCGATTTTGGGGTTTTGATTCAAGATTTGATCTTTTTTGATCGGGATTGGTTCCTTTAGCATTGTTTGATACATTTGAGTTGTTTTTGGTTAGTTTCGAGCCGTTCGGGGGTCGGAATGCGTGAGATGGAATCTTTGGAGCATCGCTCGGCTTGCTCGGCATTGGTATTAGCTTGTTCGAGGTAAGTAACTCTTCTAATCTTAGTGTTGCGGGTATGAAACCCCAAAATACGTGTTATGTAATTGGTATTGAGGTGACGCACATGCTAGGTGACGGGCGTGTGGGCGTGCACCATGTGAATTGGGACTCTATTATTTCCATGGCACTGTATAGTGGTCCTACTTTGTTGATACCCGTGTTTTCACCATGTGATAAAGTAGTTAAGCTGTCAATCATGCTAGATATCATGTTAAGGCATTATGCCGATATTGTTTAGACCCATAGTGGTCGTTTCTTACTGTCATCTCACTGATTTCATTGATATTTCGTACTCAGTCATATTCATGCATTCATATCATATCTCAGTCTCAGTTATTTATTGATACATCATATCATTATTGTTGGACTAGTTTCATGACATTGTAAGCCCGTGAGTGAGACTGGAGAGATTGATGACTAAATGAGGCCGGGGCCCTGTTTGTGAGGATGCTATTACTATAGCATGTGAGTTGTCCGTGCAGTACGTGAGTTGTCCATGTAGCACGTGAGTTGTCCGTGCAACACGTGAGTTATCTATGTGATTCCAGATGTTGATATTATAGCACGTGAGTTGTCCGTGCGGCACGTAAGTTGTCCGTGCGATTCCAGATATTGATATTATGGTATGTGAGTTGTCCGTGCGGATTATAGCTCTTGGGCTTAAAGGATCCCCTCCTGAGTCTGCACACCCCCGGTGAGCGCAGTCGACTATAAATATGGATCGGGCTGCACGCAATAACGGGTATGGTACAACGCTGAGTGATTGAGTGAGCCGAGCATAGTGAGATTGAGTACTCTGAGAGTGTGAGTACATGAGCTCATCATCGAGATGCATTGCATTTGACATGCGTACTTGAGATACATGCATAGAGGTGCATTTCCTTTTGCTACCCAATTTTGGGGACATTTGTGATTTTACCTGTATCTTGACATGTAGGCATAGAGAAGTACTTTCCTCATGCTATCTGAAAATGAAACATCTTACTATTTATTGAAAGGAGTTTTGGGAAAAATCACAGTTTTCAAACTTACTCGTATTTTTGCTTTTTCGGTAAAAGATTTGGATTTTCACTGAGATACTTAAAAAGAAATGCTTATTTTTCTGGAACTGTGAACAGACTGAGCCTTTTATTTCTAAGATACTCTTTTGGTTATGTGTACTATGCTGTTATGAACTGTTGTGGAATATTGGTGTTGGACCCGACCTTTCTGTTAACTCATCACTACTTTCAACCTAAGGTTAGGTTTGTTACTTATTGAGTACATAGGGTCGGTTGTACTCATACTACACTTCTGCACCTTGCGTGCAGATATTGGCTGTTGATGTTGTTGTGTTCGATAAGAGCTTGATTTGAAGATGTACCTACGTCCCCGTTGTAGCTGCCTCTTGTTCATGGTAGCCTTAGATCTATAGAACTCAGTTTATGTACTTTTCAAACAGACGATGCATTTATTTTATTTAAGATTTGTAAACTCTATTCTTAGGAGCTCATGATTCGTACTACTAGTTCTTGGGAAACGTATCAGATTCAGATATTTTTTTACTTAATTTCTTTATTAATTATTATTGAAATTGGTTAGTGGTTAATTGTCTTACCTAGCGGGTTGAGTTAGGTGCCATCACGACGGGTGGATTTGGGGTCGTGGCAAGGTGGTATCAGAGCTCTAGGTTCATAAGTTCTACAAGTCATGAGCAAATGTCTAGTAGTGTCTTGCGGATCGGTATGATGACGTCCATACTTATCTTCGAGAGGCTACAAGACATTTAGGATATACTTCCCATCTTTCTTTCCTTATCGTGCAACATTGATTCATCTTGAAGCGCAACTCTTTGAATTACTTCCATGCATTCGTATGCGCATATGAGCGCTCAGTATCGGTTGTGCACCGGTGGCTTGTGCTTCCATTGTTGAGGTGCGAGATGTGATTTTGATGTGCTAATGATGGGCCAGTCTGGAGGACTTGAAGCCGGATTTTGACGGTAGCTTGAGCACGGAGATTTCAATTGTGTGAGCACATGATTTTGGGACTTATAGGTCTGTTGATGTCCTTATTAGTGGAATTTGTGATTGGATGGTTATATGATAAGTATAATGTAACTGCGAGGTATGTTAAGATGGTTTGAATGTGACGATACGTGTCTCCTTAGAATGTAAATAGGGCCAGTGGGTGCTTGGTTTTCGCTGTGATGTGACGTACGGTCCTAGTTGTGAGTGTGTTGAAGGATCTGTCATATAGTTTAATTGTGGAGCGAATTAGATTTTTATGTCGTGTTGATGAGTTCAACCTCAGAAAGATTGCTTAGTAGTTGTGGCTGTGAAAGGATATAAAGAGATGTCAGTTTGAGGCTGAGCAGGTGGGTTATAACCTGCGAGGTAATCTATGGATGTGTGATATTTATAATGTTGTGTGGAGGCGTTCTTTTCTACCAGTTGGGTATATTTGTGTGATTTGAGTTGGATCAGTTGTAACAGTTGACCTGACTATCACGAGGATGAATGCGAGATTTGCAGACGATTAAAGGTATTATATGGTTTGTGTTACATGGGCTTACAAAGGATTTAGTTGAATTTCAGTGCGGGGTTCTGGCTGTAATAGAGTATGGGTCGTGATGTTATCGACTGTTTTGTTCTATGACTTTGAGCCAAGTGGGGGAGTTTTCTATCGACGAGTTGTTTGCATGGTTATGTGTCATATTGGTTTCGTTTCGGGGTATACTGGTGAATCAGTTATGACTTGCAAATGTCGAGATCGAGGATGACTCGGGTAAAGAAATTTCTAGATACAGGTTGTATTAGACTCTATGGGTGTATGGGAATCATAAAATAATTGAGTGGTTATTCACGAAGGATGTAGGATACATGGAGTAGGAATTTGCTCGATTGTTTAGCAGTGTGGGCTACTCCCTTGGGTGTTGGTGTGCTAATGGGGCACAAGTCGTTCGGTCCGTTTGGTCGGTTTAATTAAAATTTGAGTAGAGTGGATGACTCTCGAAAATGGTTCTAATGGATTCAAGATTTATATGTAGCGATTTGGAATTTTCAAGATTTGTATAAGGCTGGAAACTGAGAGTTACATTGGATGGTGTCGAGACTTGTGGCATTTTATACCGTTGTGGATTTTGCATTTCAGCATCAAGAAGGTGAAGGAAATAGTTTTAGGTTCACATAAGGTCTCCTTAGAGTGGGTGTCGCGGTTGTGGTGCTTAAGAGGGAAGTTAGCGGCTTATGAGCCTTAGGGCGGTGTGGTCCTATGCTTGAGTTCGTGGGGCAAGTTTTGGTTAAGGATAGTAGTGTTCTAGCACGGAGAAGTATCAATTTGAAGGCAATTTGGAAGGGACTTGGAGAAATAGGACAGCGTGGTAGAAGGTTGGATAATCACAGTAATGGAAATAATCAGTTCTTTGGGTACTTATGATGTGGCTAGTCTCCACAGGTGTTTCGTGGCAATGCTCTTGGATTTTGGCGACCTGCGTGACTGGGTTGAATTAGGGAGATTTGGTTCTGATAGCTTAGTTATGTGCAAATGGGTTTCAAAGAGTTCTCAATGGTTTTTACCACAGTTCAAGGAGTATATTTCCTACTGGCATGAGGAATATATTGCGTATTGGGATTATCTCCGGGATGAGATCAAATGGAAGGCTTCTGACTGATCGAGTATGTATTTTGCTTGGGACTCATAGTTGATTACGAGATTTTTATACTCTTCACAGGATGGCATGGTAGATGCGGCGTTGTGTGGGATTGAGATTTGCATGTGCAAGGTCACATGTCAGTTTGGAAGGGAAAGGTATAGATTCGTAGGCAACATGGACGGTTTCAGATGACTAGGTAACTGATATTACTAATCAATATGGACGGATGGGAGTATACATTTCAGAAGGAGCAATGTGTTTTGATTTATGGATATTTCACTGGTATTGCGACACTCTCTTGGTTGATCGACTGTTGATATTCAAATTTTTCTATGTGGCACGGAAGAATTTTAGAAGTATTCCTCGTAGGCTGATCGTGTATAAGAGATGTGTTAGATATTCTGGCGGTGGAGTTGGGATCATATATGGAGATTCGTGTGTCCTATGGATTTAGAGACTAGGAGTTCGAAGGAGCAGATTGTTTCGTGGTTGTGGATTATGAAAATAGGGCAAAAGCTAGTCAGAGGATGATAGAATGTGTTATGACTCAGTCGTTGTGGACTTTCGAAGGGTTATTTATCTATTTGTGGGTGACCAGAGTTGATTTGGGGTCCATTGGTAAGCCCAATTAGGATGTGTATACTACACCAAGTCTGATTGGTTGGCTCCATACTGCTATTATTGAGGGATGTGCCATTCGGTTGTTGTTGAGCTATTCGTGTTCTAGAATGATCTGTGAGTTACTCTTCTATGCTACAAGGAGTTGTGGTTCGTTGGTTATAAGCATACCTGATGCGGTTCTATTTGGGCCTTATAGCGAAATTTGTTCGAGATGGGTATTTGGGTAATGCATGAGTGGTTGCGCATTGGTTATGTTCTTTTGGGTTTGTATGGCATTACTTCATTTGCTTCTCCGCGGTTATGGTAATGCACTTGAGTACTTGATGTCGAATTGTGCATGGTTATTGATTTTTAGCAGGGTGGCTTGAGGTATTTCATATGGACCAGTATTTGGATAGGGTCGCGCATTGCAACTGAGTTATGTTGAGATATGATCCCTCGTGTTAGATTCGTGTGTTTTGGTTCTACGGTGTGTGATAGGTTCTTAGCATTGCGTTGTGGTGGTACTTGTTGAGCTTGCGGGACAGTTCTCCCGTCTGAATTAGTTTTCCATGATTTGAGTATATTTGGAAGGTTGCTTATTGGTGCACAGATTGCATGGGTTATGGCGTCAGATTGTATTGATGTGGCATGTCACTAGAGTGGTCGTGTTGGATGAGATGAGATCATTGGACTTAGAATGGATACTATCGGAATTGATTACAGCATATTTGGAAGGATAATATCGAAAGTCAGCTTAGGAATTTGCTATAGTTCTTGTCGAAGGAGAGAGAGTTCCATGACTGGTTGATCTAATGAATGGTTATGAGTTTCTGCATGTTCCTTTCATCATCGGTAGTGTACGAAGTTTTCAGAATGGAGTCTTGTTTGAAATGAGGTTTATTACCGGCATTGGGTTGTTTTGAGCAGCTAATGTGATTAGAAATCACTGCTTCGAGCATTTCAGCTATGCGGTATTTGAGTCTGAGTATTACTCATTATGGTTACAGCTTTTGGTACAGCTTGTTCAGACTTATACAATATGTAGATGCGAAATACTGATCTTATAATAATTTCCAGATGTTGGAAATTGGATTCGAAGGCTTGTGGGCTATGTTGAATTGAGAAATTTCAGTTATGTTATGTTATCGGACCTGTATGGGATAGGGTGACGTGGGGTCACCCCCGGGAATGTGCATGGCAAGGTTATACGACAGTTTGACGGCTTTGAGAACAACTCTGTACACGTTCGAGGACGAACGTATGTTTAAGTGGGGGAAGATGTAACGACCCGACCGGTCGTTTTGAGCATTTGCACTTCGCTTGGTAGTTTACGGGCACAAGTAGTTCTGTATGATGTATTATGACTTATGTGAATCGTCGGTTTTGGTTTTGAGGTTATTCTGAATTGATTTGGAATAATGAATTTCATTGTTGAAGCTTTAAAGTGGGAGAGTTGACAAAGTTTGACTTTTTGTGAATCTGAAATTGGAACGGAGTTTTGATGGTTCCGTTAGCTCCGTTAGGTGATTTTGGAGTTAGGAGCGCGTCCGGATTGTGATTCGGAGGTCCGTAGTGGAATTTAGTTTGAAATGACGAAAGTTGAATTTTTGGGAAGTTTGACCGGAGGGTTGAATTTTTGATATCGGGGTCAGATTAGGATTCCGAAAGTTGGAATAGGTCTGTAATGTTGAATATGACTTGTGTGAAAAATTTGAGGTCAATCGGGCATGGTTTGGTATGATTCGGCATCATTTGTAGAATTCAAAAGTTTAGAAGTTCTTTAGGCTTGAATCCGGTGTAATCGGTGTTTTGGTATTGTTTTGAGTGATTCGAATATTCGACTAAGTTCGTTTTGGGTAATATGACTTGTTAGCATGTTTGGTTGAGGCCCCGCGGGCCTCAGGAAGATTTCGGGTGGTTAACAAACTTGATTGTTTTTGAGTTGATGAAGCAGCTGAAGAGTTGCTGCTACTGGTGTAACCGCACTCGCGGAGTAGGCACCGCATGTGCGAGCACGCAGAAGTGTGGCATGAATCTCATATGCGGGCAAGGCCATAAAGGACAGGGATCACAGGTGCGAAGGATTTCCCGCACATGCGGTAGCGCAGATGCGGACAAGTGGACGCAGGTGCGGGGGCAGCTAGGAGAGATTAACTCCGCAGAAGCGAGGCTAGGGACGCAGATGAGTGTTCGGAGGTGCGGAACCTGTAGCGCAGGTGCAGGCCCTGGAGGTGCAAGTGACTTCTGCAGAAGCGGTATTTTCACCGCAGATGCGGTGTCGCAGGTGCGACAATAGGCCCTCAGATGCGAAAAGTGTGGGCAGAAGGTTTATAAGCAAGGGTTCGCGATTTTAGTCTTATTTCAACATTTTGGACTCGGACTTAAGGCGATTTTGGATAAGATTTTTGAGGTGATTATTGAGGTAATCTTCTTGTACTCATTTTGGATCATAAAACTTGTTTCCCCACCTAATTAGTGAGTTTTTGAAGTGAAATTTGAGGGTTTAGGGCTTGAGAATTGGAGAGTGGATTTTGGGGATTTGGATGACCAAATGGTGTCGGATTTTGATAAATTTGGTATGGTTAGACTTGTGAGTGAATGAGCTTTCGGGTTTTGTAAATTTTGTCGGGTTCTGAGGTGCGGGCCTGGGTTGGGATTTTGGACGATTTTTGGCTTTTGATTCAAGATTTGATCTTTTTCGATCGGGATTGGTTCCTTTAGCATTGTTTGATGCATTTGAGTTATTTTTGGTTAGTTTCGAGCTGTTCGGAAGTCGAAACGCGCGGGATGGCATTTTTGGAGCATCACTTGGCTTGCTCAGCATTGGTATTAGCTTGTTCGAGGTAAGTAACTCTTCTAATCTTAGTGCTGAGGGTATGAAACCCCGAAATACGTGTTATGTAATTAGTATTGAGGTGATGCACATGCTAGGTGACGGGCGTGTGGGCGTGCACCATGTGAATTGGGACTCTATTATTTCCATGGCACTGTATAGTGGTCCTACTTTGTTGATACCCGTGTTTCCAGATATTGATATTATGGCATGTGAGTTGTCCGTGCGGATTATAGCTCTTGGGCTTAAAGGATCCCCTCCTGAGTCTGCACACCCCCGGTGAGCACAGTCGACTATAAATATGGATCGGGCTGCACGCAACAACGGGTATGGTACAACGCTGGGTGATTGAGTGAGCCCAGCATAGTGATAGAGAATGCGAGACAGTGAGATTGAGTACTCTCAGAGTGTGAGTACATGGGCTCATCATCGAGATGCATTGTATTTGACATGCGTACTTGAGATACATGCATAAAGGTGCATTTCCTTTTGCTACCTAATTTTGGGGACATTTGTGATTTTACCTGTATCTTGACATGTAGGCATAGAGAAATACTTTCCTCATGCTATCTGAAAATGAAACATCTTACTATTTATTGAAAGGAGTTTTGGGAAAAATCACAGTTTTCAAACTTACTCGTATTTTTGCTTTTTCGGTAAAAGATTTGGATTTTCACTGAGATACTTGAAAAGAAATGCCTATTTTTCTGGAATTGTGAACGGACTGAGCCTTTTATTTTTGAGATACTCTTTTGGTTATGTGTACTATGCTGTTATGAACTGTTGTGGAATATTGGTGTTGGACCCGACCTTTCTGTTAGCTCGTCACTACTTTCAACCTAAAGTTAGGTTTGTTACTTATTGAGTACATGGCACCTTGCGTGCAGATGTTGGCTGCTGATGTTGCTGTGTTCGATGGGAGCTGGATTTGAAGATCTACCTGCGTCCCGGTTGTAACTGCCTCTTGTTCGTGGTAGCCTTCGATCTATAAAACTATGTTTATATACTTTTTGAACAGACAATGTATTTATTTCATTTCAGCTTTGTAAACTTTATTTTTGGAGCTCATGATATGTACTACCAGTTCTTGGGAAACGTATCAGATTCATATATTTCTTTACTTAATTGCTTTATTAATTGTTATTGAAATTGGTTAGTGGTTAATTGGCTTACCTAGTGGGTTGGGTTAGGTGCCATCACGACTAGTGGATTTTGGGTCGTGACACTGAAATTAGGGATTGGGAGATAGAGAGAGACATAGAGAGAGAGAGAGCGCAGAGAGAGAGAGAGAGAGAGAGAGAGAGAGAGAGAGAGAGAGAGAGAGAGAGAGAGAGCGCAGGAGGGAGAGAGAAAAATGATGAAAAATAATTGATTCCTAATATAAAGGGATACTCATTTAATTCCTAAAGTGTATATAATTGGTAAATTTGTATATATGATGTAATTAAATTGAAACTTGAGTAGGGAGGGTAATAAAGTTTCAAATAGATTATAGGAATGTAAAAATCTCAAAACTAAATATTAGGACTTCCTACCTTGTTGAATAAAGAGATATTTAATAACTAAAATCTTAATTGATTTTAAAATCCTAAATATTAGGAAAGTAAATTTATATTACAATTTTGTCCAATGTAATATTTATTTTTAAAGGGTAAAAAAAGCGAACGACATTTCACTAAGACGAACGGCATTTCGTGATTTTAATATAGTATATAGATAGATATATAGATTGATAATATATGTGCAAATTAAAATATTTATATTGAAAGAAGAAAACTAGAGAGGAAAAGATAGACTAATTCCTTTATCTTGTGTGCCGTCTCACGTAGCAATTGTCATTTGAAAGGTGCATGTGTCGATTCTGTAATCCGTCACAGCTTTTACCTAATAAACTATGACTGATACGAGGGTACTTTGCCAACTAAAGTATCGATAAATTCAATATATGAGCAGAATCAAGCTAATAATTTAGCCTTTTACACCACTAAGTTCCAGTCGTGCAAGTTTTAAAATATTGGTTGACGTGATCTGAATGATGGTGAAACTTTCTCCTCTTTTTTCTTCTTTCTTTTTTACTTGAGGAGTTTTTGGTCAAGTCATCAGACACATTGTATGACAGATCTTAAAAATTTATTCTCAATAGAAATTTAAAGTTGATTAAAACACGTATCTAGCAAATCATCGTACGATAGAATTATGTGGGTTTTATCATTTTGCATAGCTTCTGCTTGAATTTCAACTCGAGAAGCAACAGTTTTGAGATGAATGGTTTGAATTGCAACCATTCCTGTGGTTGTCTTTTTCCTAAGCTATTGCACCTGTACCAAACTCTCTGTCGCCCTGAAATTTAAAGAAAGTCCAATGTTATATAACTTATAACATGAACTAGACATAGCGAACAATGTCTCAGATTAAAAGTAGTTGATATTAAAGAAAAGCTACATGAAAAGCGCACAGATACTTTTAATGATTTATAAGTGATCTTTTAGAAAAAACCGTACAAGTTTGATCTAAAGCGAATAATATTAAATCAAGTTAAGAGTGTATCTGGATTAGCTTGATGCAACAAGAACAATAATCAATTATTTAACTATGTCAAGAGAGTTTTCCTGATAGTTGTTCGCATAACATTTTGGTCTGGAGTGTAACCTTAGAAACACTTCAACTGATCAGAGCAATCTGTCATTCAGAGTTTAACATTTTTGGGTGAATAGAAGTTGTATATGTAAGGATTTTTTTGTTCTAGATTGTGGTTCATAAACAATCTATATAAAATCGTATCAATTATTTAGAACCGTGGAACTATATGATTTTCACATAAAATAAATAGACAATAATTTCAATCAAGAAATTTTATCTGAATCCATAATATGTTTTTTTGATAATATTAAGTGGAAGCCTTCTTCAAAGTCACTGATCTTGAGAAAAATTAGTACTTCTCTCTCTTTACCTTTTCTGTGTTCTTTTCAGAATAGAGTATGATGGAGTTACACTATTCTTCTTTTAATAGGCAGAGAGAGGGACCATCGGTTAATTCCCACTTTCCATCAAAATGGTTTAGTGGGGAGTTATAACCCTAATTAATTAATTTTTCCTAATTTTATCCAAATACTAATTTAACAAAATATATTTATTTATTATGATTCAAGAACTCTTGGTCAAGAAGAAGAAGTAGATTGTTAGAGAGAGGAGGAGAAGACGATAGATAGAAGAAGAAAGAGCTTAGTTTCTTATTCAACTGATTGATATGCTAGAATGTACAAAGCTACTATTTATAACTACTTATAACTAACTAACAGATTATACAACTAATAATACTTAATGCTTATGAAATGACTCTATTGTCCTCGTATCATTTAATACTCCCCCTCAAGCTAGGTGTAGTAATGATGTTAAGTACACCTAGTTTGGAGTTGAGATGCTCATGTTTAACTCGATTAAGACCTTTGGTGAGAATATGAACATGTTGCTTTTTGTAGTGATGTAGTTGGTGATGATCAGGCCTTGTTGTACTTTTTTCTCTTACAAAATGACAATCAATTTCTATGTGTTTGGTTCTCTCATGATAAACCGGATTTACAGCTATTTGTATAGCTCCCTTACTGTCTGTATAAATATTAACTGGAGCTTTAAATTCTGTGTCTACTTACTTTAGCACACCTATAAGCCAAGCCAATTCTGCTACAGTTGTTGCAAGGCTCCTATCTTCAGCTTCTGCAGAGCTCCTAGAAACTGTAGTTTGCTTCTTAGATTTTCATGATATTATAGAGTCCCCTACTTTAATTAAGAAACCAGTAACAAATTTCCTTGTGAGTGCAGGCTGCCCAGTTTGCATCACAATATGTAGTGATGTTGTTGCTGTAATTACTGGATAAGAAAATGCCTTGCCCTGGTTGATTTTTTACATATCTAACAATTCTTAAGGCTGCTTACATATGAGATTTCTTTGGTCGCTGAAGAAATTGACTCAATGTATGAAATCCAAAGGCAATGTCTGGCCTTGTTACTGTTAAATATAATAACTTTCCTATAAGTCTTTGATAGGTTGTTTGATCTGTCAGAGCATTTTCTTCTATTTTTGTATTCTTTCCAAGATGATCATTATACTGTTTAGAAGTAAGCTTCATAGAAATATCAATGGGAATCAATGCAGGTTTAGCAGCTGTTAGGCCAACTTCTGGAATGAGTTCCATTGCATACTTTCTCTGATGCATTGTGATCCCTTGCTTAGACCTGGCAAATTCAATGCCAAAAAAATATTTTAGCTCTCCCAAGTCCTTCATTTTGAAGGCTTGCTGCAGTGAAGCTTTTGTTTCTTCCACAAGTTTCAAACTGTTTTCTGCGATTAGCATATCATCAACATATACTAGGACTATAACAATACTTTCATTTCTCCTCCTTATGAACAAAGAATGATCAAATTGACTCTGTTTAAACTTGAACTTTTGTAGAGCTTCAGACAATTTTGCATTCCACTGTCTTGGTGCTTGTTTAAGTCCATACAAGGATTTAACAAGTCTGCACACTGATCTACTCTCCCCTGACTGTTAAATCCTTGAGGCAAGTCCATATATATATATATATATATATATAAAATCATGAAGATCTCCTTGAAGGAATGCTTTGTATACATACATTTGATGTATGTGCCACTTTCTTGCTGCTACTACTGCTAGTATAGTTCTTACAGTGACCATCTTCACAATAGGTGAAGATATTTTCTGGTAGTCAATTTCTTCCTGTTGACTGTACCCTTTTGCTACTAATCGAGCTTTGAATCTTTCAATCTCTTCTGATGCCTTGTATTTTAGTTTATAGATCCATTTACATACCTATTGTTTTTCACCTTGTGGCAGACTAACAACATGTCATGTATGATTAGTTTCAAGTGCCTTTATCTCTTCATTCATTGCTTCAACCCACCTAGGATCTTTAATAGATTCAAAGTGTGTAGCAGGTTCACAAACAGTAGAAGAAGCATCAATATATTCTTGATACTTAGGTAACAGATTATCATATCCTGTGTATTTGTTTAAGGCATAGCGTACATCCTGAGGTGCACGAGGTGTTAAACAGTGATTTTGGACAACTCCGGAGCACTTCTTGGTACGTTCGAGGACGAACGTATTTTTAAGTGAGGGAGAATGTAACGACCCGACCGCGATCGTTTTGAGCTCTAGTATGTCGTTCGGAGGTTTGAGGCCTGGAGTAGCTTCATTTCATAGTTTATGACTTGTACGTGTGGTTGGAATTGAATATCGGGAAGTTCGGAGTTGATTTAGAAAGAAAATTCTAAATTCGAAAGCTTTAAGTTGGAAGAATTTACTAAGGTTTGACTCTTGAGTAAACGACCTCGGAATCGGGATTTGAAGGTTCCAGTAGGTTTGTATAGTGATCTCGGACCTGGACGTATGTTCGAGTTGAGTATCGGGTGGCCCGGGAGCATTTCAACGCTTATTGTAGAAAGTTTGGCCTTTTTGAAAGTTTTAGAATTTTATAAGTTTGGTTTGAAGTAGATTTTGATGTTATTGATATCCGTTTGGGGTTCCGAGCCTTGGAATAAGTTCGTATCATGGTTTGTGACTTGCACGTAAAGTTTGGCATCATTACAGAATGTTTTGATATGGTTCGGACGCATTCGTCGAAGTTTGAAAGTTTAAAGAAGGATTTCGCTAGTCGATTCGTAGTTTTGATGTTGTTTGCCGTGATTCGAGGCCTCGACTAAGTTCGTAATGTGTTTTGAGACATGTTGGTATATTTGGTCAAGGTCCCCGGGGCCTCGGGTGGATTCCGGATGGTTAACAGATCGGATTTTGGACTTAAGGAAAAGATGGAGAATTCTGGTTGCTGGTGCAACCGCTTCTGTGGAAGCTTCATCGCAGAAGCGACCTCACAGAAGCAAGGCAGTGAAGCGCAGAAGCGGCTGGAAGTGAGCTGGGCAGAGGCTGCATGTGCGAAGGAATTTTTGCACCTGCGTGATTGCATATGCGATCATTGGAGCACAGAAGTAGAGGTTGGCCAAGAAGGCCTGGGCCGCAAAAGCGGACATGGAAACGCAGGTGCGCGAGCGCAGAAGTGCTTGAGGCCCTTAGAAGCAGAAGCGCATGTGCGCTACTTGGTGCACAGAAGCGAGGGCTGTTGGTTTGTGCTAGAGCTGCACCTGCGATGGATTTTCTGCAGGTGCGAGGAAGCGCTGGGAAGAATTGGATTTTTATATGGGATTTGGCCCATTTGCTTTCATTCTCTCTTTGTTTGGGCAATTTTTAGAGAGCTTCGAGTAGAGATTTTCATCAACCATTGCAAGGTAAGTAATTCCCACATAATTTTAGTGAAATAATTGGATTATGTATGGATTGTTACATGGAAATTTATGGAAAATTTTGGGATTTTAAGAGGAAGACCTAGAATTGATAGTTTTGGATTTTCACCATGATTTTGGAAATGGAATTAGGAATAAATTATATATTTTAGTTTGTAGCGTTATGGGTAAAGTTTATCTTTGAAATTTTTTGGAATCCGAGCACGTGGGCCTGAGGGTTGACTTTATTGACTTTTCGAGCGGAGTTGGAAATCATTATAAATTGTTAAATTGTAAACATTGGAGTATGTTTTGATTGATTTACACGTTGTTTGACTAGTTTCGGGACATTTGGCTTCGAATTGAGGTGTTAGAGAGGCATTGGAGCCGATTATGGAACTTTGGAGCAAGGTAAGTCTCCTGTCTAACCTTGAGAGGGAGAAACTACCCCCTAGGTGATGTAATTGCTATGCGATACTAGTTGTGGGTGTTACGTACACACGAGGTGACGAGAGTCCATACGTAGCTAAAGTATGTTTATGTCCAGGTAGACTTAGGACCTTATTATGAAATAATTGAATTATTTGAACTCGTTCTGTTGGCTTATTTAATTGAACTTACAATTGAAATTGATTTAGAGGTAAATGTATGTATACTAGGCCGAACCTTATCACCTTGCGTTGTTGGCTGGTTATTTGAGAAACGATAAAGATTATATTCAATTTGTGCTCATGTACTGTGTTGTAAGCACGTGTCTCGTAATTCGGTAGCTTCCTTCCCTTCTTATGGAGCGGGCCGAATGCCTCGGCAGTATAATAGATGCATCTATGGTCTATGTCGCTCGACCCTCGGCAGTGTACACATTATTTTGGATCGGGCCGAACGACCTCGGCATAATCGTGAGTTATATCGCTGGTAGTCCGAACATCCATGAGGTTATCTTTGCACTGATGCCCGACATTTTATATGGTATTCCTTATTCATTTGACTTTGACATTTGACATTTTTCTGAGCTGTTAAGGTAGAATACAAGATTGAGAAATTCGTACATGAAAAGAAACAATTGGAAGATTACGTAACTTATAGATTTACCCCATTGTTACTGTGTGCTTCATATCTGCTTATAATTTATTATATTGCTTTATTGGACCTCCAGTAAGTGTCGATGCCGACCCCTCGTCATTACTTCTCCGGGGTTAGGCTAGATACTTACTGGGTACGCATTGATTTACGTACTCATGTTGCACTTATGCACTAAATGTGCAGGATGTGATAAGGTCTTTTGGTGATCATCTTGGCGCGTAGGCGCACCTGTTGAGGGGACTTCATGTGAGCTGCATTCCAGGCCACGCATTGCAGTCCACCGAGTCTCCATCATATTATTTATTTTATCCTGTCTTATTGACATTCTGAACAGATGTATTATTATTGTACTCCTTAGAAAATACTCATGCACTTGTGACATCGGGTTTTGGGGTTATACTAGTTGATGCTCACAGTTTCGTATATTATTATCGCCTTTCATTTCTTTTATAAACTAAAAATATTGTACGTTCACGTGGATTTAGAAGTGTAAGTCTCTTTCCTTATTAAAATCTATGATTTGAAAGTAATAAAATGTGTAATTAAATTGATAAATCACTGTTGGCTTGCCTGACGGTGGCGTTAAGCACATCACGACCTATAGTGGATTTTGGGTCGTGATAATTTCGATCAAGAAATTTTACTTGAATCTATGATGTGTTTTCTTAATAATATTAAGGGGAAGCCTTCTTTAGAGTCACTGTTCTTGAGAAAAATCAATATTTCTCTCTCTTTATCTTTTCTATGTTCTTTTCAGAATAGAGTATGATGGAGTTATGTTATTTCTTCTTTTAATATGCAGAGAGAGGGACCATCAGTTAATTCTCACTTTTCATCAAAGTGGGTTAGTGGGGAGTTATAACCATACTTAACTTTCCGTGATTTTATCCAAATACTAATTTAACAAAATATGTTTATTAAACCAAAATATTTCATAAGTCACACGTGGGCCATATTTTACAGTATATAACGCACTACTTAGCTAGATTACCAAATATACCGGTCAATTACTACACTAATTAAATCACAAAAGGGTAAACTGAATATTAATATTAACTAATTAGCCTTATTTCAATTACTTAACTTTGTTCTTGTTTTTGCATATACGAGCTCGGGTTTAATTTGATCTTGATTTAAATTAAAAAGGAATTGTTTTCTTGTTTCTCAAAGAAAAGAGAGAGCAATTAATTCATTCCTTATATAATTATATTATTTATCTTGTTTGAACATGCATGACTTTTTTCTCTAAGAGTGATTCTTCAAAAAGCTTCAATAAACACAATAAAATAAGTAATAATCATTAGGGGTGTACAAAGAAAACCGACAAATGGCACCAAATCGATAATCTCAATCAAACTGAAAAAAAAAACTCGACTATGGTTTGGTGTTAGAAAACTAAATCCGACTACAATTGGTTTTATTTGGTTTTAACTAAAAATAGTCAAACCGAAACCAAACCAATACAACATTACATGTATATAAGTTTTAAAAAATATTTTATACATAAAACTAATTATTGTAATATAATTTATAAATATCTTTTAAACTTTATGATAGTTCTCTCTTTTAATATATTATTTCAAGCTTAGACTTAGATGTTTTGAATGTCAAATATATTTTTTTCTTTTATTTTTGGTAATTATGTATTTTATTAATCACCAAGTAGAAGATACAAAGCACAACCCAGCCAGGTTGTTCGAAAAGAAATACTCACAAAAGCTTATACAAATTAAAGATGTTATCTATTTTTCTTAATTGTAGCATGAAGTGTCAAAAATAAATACAAATTAAAAATAGTATTGGTGTAGCATGTGATTCATATTTCCAGTAACTCTAAAGTTGCAGACACAAGCCACAGCTCTAAAGTTACTAACCCATAAAAGTTAGTAACTCAAATAAAACCCAAAATAAAATCAAATTAATACTAATGCTAATAAATAAAATTCCATTCAATACTAGAAATTATAATAGTATTGGATATTTATTTTTTTAGTTTTGCATTGGTTTAGACGGTGAAAATGCATAACTTATTTTTATTATTATTTAGTCATGTAGTTAATACTTAGTATTTATTAGTCGTACTTATTTTAGCACGACTTAGTACCTTTAGATTATGTTTATTTTTATTATGACTTATTAATTAGCAATATTTATTTATGCGACTTGTTGAGTATTTTAGTACAATATCATGATGCATCTCACATTATTTCATATTATTTTGTTGGATAATTGTAATGACCCGGCCGGTCGTTTAGAGCGTTATAGCCATGTTCCCCGATTTACTACTTATTCTATGCTAAACTGTTATTATGTGACTTGTCGGGGTAGTTGGTTCGGTTCCGGGGATGTTTCGGAATGAGTTGAGACACTTAGTCTCAAGGTTGGAATCTTAAGTTGAAAAGGTTGATCAGATGTTGACTTATGTATAAATGGCTCCGGAATGAAGTTTTGATGGTTCCGATAGCTCCGTTGGGTGATTTTTGACTTAGGAGTGTGTTCGGATAGTGATTTGGAGATATGTAGTTGATTTAGGCTTAAAACGGCGAAAGTTGGAAAAATTTGAAGTTTTGGAAATTGAGAAGTTTGACGGAGAGTTGACTTTGTGGTTACCGTACTCGGATTTTGGTTTCGGGAATTGGAGTAGGTGCGTTGTGTCATTTATGACTTGTGTGCAAAATTTGAGGTCAATCGGACTTAATTTGATAGGTTTCAGCATCGAATGTAGAAATTAGAAGTTCATAAGTTCATTAAGCTTGAATCGATACGCGATTCGTAGTTTTAGCATTGTTTGATGTGATTTGACGCTTTGAGCGAAATCGTATGATGTTTTAGGACTTGTTGGTATGTTTGGTTGAGGTCCCCGGGGCCTCAGGTGGATTTCTTATGGTCATCAAAGTGAAATGGGACTTGGAAGATTTGTTGAAGTTTTTTTAGTGTACAGGCCTAGTTTTCTTCTATGTGATCGCGTGGATAGGTCCACGATCGCAGCTGGTTTTTTTACTCCATGCGTTCGTGAGTTGAGGGCTGCGATCGTGTAGGTTAGTGGAGCAGTGAATCACGAACGCGTGGGCTAGGCCGCGTTCGCGAAGAGGAAATGAGGCAGGAGCTGAGTTCACGCGTTTTGTTCTTCGCGATCGCGTGAAGAGGGGCACAATCGCGTAGGTCTGAGGAGGTGATGGTAGGCTATAATCCTATATTTTAGTCACTTATTGCACTCTAATTTACTGAACTTTACTTATATTAAGCTTTAATTAATAGTATTTTACACTTATTGTGTATTTTATGAAGTGTAGGAGCGATTCCTAGTTATTTAGATGTTACGGAGCAAATTCGAGCTATTTAGAGCTTTGAATTCTGAGTAGAAGCCCGAAGGAGTAAACCAGGATCGCGTTCGGGGTCGAGTACCAAGTTCGGATGTCAAAACTAGAAAGAAACGAAGTACTCTAAGAAACTTACACTGCCGCACCACATGGGGCGCCGCGACTGTGTAATTTATGCCCAGAAAATGATTCGCAAAGTTTTCTGGAACTGTCCACAAGTGCGCCGCATGGGGAGGCACGGCATGCGGCGTGGTAGTGTAAAAATGTTAGAGTATGTTCCCAATTCCGCTAAAAAGGGTATTTTTATTCGGGGTTTATTTGGGGTATAGTTTAAATACACAGAAAAAATACCATTTCTGGACTTTTGACATACCTTAGACCTAAGGAAGCTAAGGAGAAGATGGAGAAGCAAGAGCACAAGGATATCATATTTTCTCCCTCACACAAGATCCGAGTTTGGATTGTATTTATATTTTCCTATATTTTTGTTTCAATTGTGAAGAACTTCTCCATGTCTATAGAGTTGAACCTTTTGGGTTTTGATGGATTCGATGTATTGATAGTTGTTTGGAAGATTTAATTGTTGCATCTATGTTCACTTGTTCTTGTAATCGAGATAGGCATAACTTATGATATATTTGCACTATATGGTTGGTTGAGTTCATAGATTCTTCTAAGTAATCGAAAGAGGCTAGTTTAATCATTGATTAAACCTAGTTAGAAAAATAATCGAAAGAGGTTTTCCTAAAGACCGATCCACTACGCATTCTTGCATATCTTCACAATGCTAAAATTGGTTCATCTTGTGAGGTTAAGACTTAATCGAGAGAAGAGTTTTTGCTAAACATTTGAACTAATAATAGAGTGAATTCGAGAGACTCACTTGAACATTGTAAGTGAATTATATAGATTTAGATCCCGAATAATTATCTTGCACTTATTCCATCAAAACCCTATCATCTCCCACCGATAACCTTAACTGCTTATTCCTTGTTTCGATAGTCACTAGTCAATAGTTATAGATTTTAGATTCTTAGTCATATAAATCTCAACTGTTGATCCTCCTGGATAGATATCTAGCTACAAACTACGAGAACACTGATTAAATTCAATCCTTGTGGACACGATATTATACTATACTATCTTTGACTAGCGAGCACAATTTAAGTGTGCGTTTTGCGCTCGTCGGGAGGCAGTGCCTCGCGTTCGCGTGGAGACTGTCGCCTTCGTGTAAGGTTAAGTCTTGGGCAGCTAAGTTTGTGCTTCGCGATCACGAAGCATTTTTCGTGATCGCAATTAAGGGATATCTGGGTAAAATTTAAAGTCTCAAAGACGAGGGTTTGAGTTTATTTCACAATTTGATTTTGGGAGCTCGGTTTAAGGCGATTCTTGAAGAAATTTTCAAAGGAGTGATTGGGGTAAGCGATTCTTACTTGGTATTCGTTAAATTACATGAATATATATTTGATTTCATCATTTAATTAGTGATTTGGGGTGAGAACTTTGGAAAAAATGGAAAAAACCTTTTAGGCCAAATTTTAGGGATTTGAGCGAGATTTTGGTATCCAATTTGAGTAATTTTAGTATGGTTGGACTCGTGGTTGAATGTGTGTTTGGATTTTGTAACTTTCATTGAATTCCGAGATGTGGGCCCGGGAGTTGAATTTTGAGTTGACTTTTTGACTTTTGAATAAGAGCTTAGCATTTTCATATGGAATTGATTCCTATAACTCGTGTTGATTATATCAAATTGTTTGTGGTTAGATTTGAGGCGTTCGGAGGCCGATTCTCTAGTCAAGGGCTTGCTATCGGAGTGATTCGATTTGCTTGAGGTAAATATCGTATTTAAACTCGGTTGAGGCACCAGTTGCCTGAATTGTAGTGATAGCCACGTGCTTTTGGGTGTGCACATGCGTGGGGATGAGCCCATGTGCAGGCACCGGGATTTAATATTCATGTTTGGATTGTGCTCGGGCTCTTATAAGCTTAGAAATGATTGTTAAGCTTTAAGCTATGATATCTCACATGTTGTAACGGTTTATGTGATCTATTTGAGCCATGATGAGGCTACATAGAGGTTTAACCCCTCAACGAACTTGATAAATGCTTTTCATTGATGAAATTATCAGTTTGAGCTATGATAGCACACTTTGCACATGCCTACACTTTAGCATGTCATTTACACCAGTCCAGGGACATGAGAATCTTATTTCATTCATCATATACCTATATACTTGCTTTATTGCTTCTGTATGGTATGTTTGGACTGGGGCCTGCGGCTATGCCGAACGGATTATGTTATTGGTACGTGAGTTATCCGTGCGGATCCATGTATTGATATTATTGTCACGTGAGTTGTTCGTGCAATACGTGAGTTGTCCGTGCAGATCCATATATTGATAATATTGACAAATACCCTGCTCAAACAGTATTATGGCACGTGAATTGTCCATGCAGTATGTGGAACTTGTATTTTCTTGATCATTTATCTGATTTACTTGTTTCCTTCCTCTACGTGCCATAATACTGTTTGAGCAGGGTATTTGAGAAACAGTGCACGTGCACACACAAATATTCTTCTCACGAAGTCTTATGAGTTAGTTTTAAATATTATGATGTGCTGGTCTAAAAAGGCAGAATTACACTGAAATAACTAGTATCCTCAATAATTTAAGCTTCTCTTACCTTGCCTTGTTTATTTGCGATACTTATTGAGTTGGTTGTACTCACACTACACCCTACACCTCGTGTGCAGATCCATGCATTTTGGGGCACGGTGGTTGTTGATCGTGGAGTTTTACCTATTCGGAGATTATCGAGATAGCTGTTTTGGCATCCGCAGACCTTGACTCTCCTCCCCTATATCTCAGTTTTTGCTTATTCTGTTCTACTTTCTTGACAGTATATTAGAATGTATTACAATATAGATGCGCATGTACTCAGTGACACCCAGATTTTGAGAATTTTTGTATTAAGTTGTGACGTTTCATCCAGTTTTATGAGATTTTAATTTATATAAACCCGTTTTAGTATATTTTGAATTTGAAAGTATTGGAATAAGTGAGTTGTTGGCTTGCCTAGTATCATGATAGGTGTCATCGAGATATGTTGAGTTTTGGGTCGTGACAATAACATCTTAAATAGTTTTATCCTATTAGGACCTAAGAAATATTAGAGCACATGTTATATATTTTATGATATGAATATTTTACCGAAAAAATTTCAAAAAATTAGAAAAAATCTATGATTGAAAAATCTAATTTTTGTTGGTTTGGTTTCGTTTATAGATTTACAAATTCAATACAATTGATTTGATTTGATAATTAAAAAATGTGAATCATTCCTACCTACATATACGGACGTGATAATCACCTCTGAATTGTTTTTTGGCTTTCACTATAGTCTAGTCACTTTTTGTCGTCTCATTAATTTCCGCCAATGTACACCTGCTACTCTACTAGAAACTACGTAGTACTTGCTTGAATTCTCTATGCTTCATTTACCTTCACTCCTATTGCACTTACGTGGATGGTCATACAATTCTTCAATTTCTATTCATTTTTATTAGATATGTCACCAAAATAAAAGGACGTTGTTATCTTTACCTTCTTTCGAATTCTTGGAATGAACTGACCTATCTAAGTCATTATGAAGAGCTCACAAAGAAACCTCTTCTAATTAGGATTGGCCAACAATTACGAATCAATTTTTTATAAATAAAAAAAATAAGTTTAATAATTAATTTTTTATTCAAAATAGAATTAATTTTCTACTTTTACCCTAATAATCTTTGCGGATAAAATGAGACGTAAAAATTGTGACGGAGAGGTGGTCATATGAATTGAAAACTATTACTTATTCTGAAGGTAGAATAGTCTAATAGACCCTTAAATTTATTCCGATTTGATATTCTCTTAATTTGTTTTTATCCAAACTCTTTTACTTAATCAAAATCTATATTTTAAACCTCTCTGACCGTTGACTGATCATATGTGACAACATTATAGTTGAGTTGGACAACAAGCGTGTAAGTCACGCATACAACGAGCGTGAACATAAATAATTGACCTAAGAAGCGATTGAACTAAGAATTAAAAAAATGAAAAAAATGAAAAAAACACTAAAATTTAAAGAAAAAAAACTAACCCTCCTTCGTGTTCTTCCCCAAAACCCATCTCCCATTTCTATTTCTTTTTCTCTTTCTTCCCCTCCCCCCCCCCCCCCCCCAAATTCCGGCACTCCCTCCCAATTTTCACTCAAAAACCATTTTACCTTGAACATATTCTCATCCAACAGACAAAAATTATTGTAATTTTTAGATAACACTTTTCTAAAGAGCAAATAATGGGGTGTTCGATTTTAATGGAGAAGTGAATCTACTTTTTTGAAGAAAAAAATCTGTTTAGTTTATCTAAAAATGAAGTGTGTTGTTTGTCAATAATAAAAAATCAGTGGAGAATGAAGATTGATCTCTAGATAATGGAGAAGTGAAATTCTGGAGATGGTTGGGAAATGAATTTATCTTTTTGGTTGTATCGGTGAAGGAATAAAGATGGAGGAGTGTGGAAGAGTTTTATTGTGGCTAGCTTGCGAAGGTTCATGGTGCTCTCCGGTGGTCGGAGGAATTTTCCGGCAATGGCAGTGGTGGAGTTATTGGCGGTAAGGAGAAGAGATGGCGGAGTAGGAAAAAAAAAGATAAAGTAAAAAAATAAAAGCAAAAAGTCAAAAGGGTTAGTTTTTATTTTTTGTAAAATAAAAAATGACATGGAATATTTTATCACATGTGGATTCTGATATTGCGCGATTGTGAGACACACATCGTCACAAGGTTTCAAAACATAGATTTTGATCAAGTAGAAGGGGTTGGATGAAAGAAAGTGAAATAGAAGAAGGACCGAAATATCAAACCGAAAACAATTATAAGTGTTTACTAGACTATTGTGAATTACAATGTTTCTGATATAGTGCTCTCGTTTGGGTTGTGTTGGAACAGTAACTAATGGCACTTGCAGAAGAATGATCTTCAAGTTCCCACTCTCAAGCTTTTTATGTGATCAAGTCGTGCAATTAAAATAACTCAAGACTGAAATATTAATTGTGTGTGAAAAGATATTGAAATAGCTTGTCAAAAGTTAATTTGATAAATCAAACATCACATAAAAATTTTACTTATCTCAATGCAACTTTAATTTACTTCTATTTATTGGTTAATTTATTATATAAAAAATAAAAAATCTGACACACATGTTCTCTTATATTAGAAGCAAGAGTTAAGTGTATGTGTCATCAACATGCATGCCTGGCAGATGCACATGTGGAGTTATTATTGTCTCTTCAATTTTATTTCAAATGTAAATGTGTACAAAATATGGGCCCATCAGACTTTGCACGGCGCACGTACTTATCATACAAGTAGGCCCCACCTACATATTTTCTCATATTACTCTTCATTTACCTCTGCAACCTGCTAGCCCAAATGTAGTTTTGCTTATGTTTTTCATTCTTACTTTTTTCGTGGGTTATATCTTGATTTTAAAAAGTTTCTAAAACACATAAGAAAATTAGAAAAAATAGTATACTTAGAGATAACACGTTTAATTCTAGAGTCTAATAAAACAGAAAATACACATAAAGAAATAATATATTATAGCTAACCAATTTTACGTAAAAATATAAATAAAAAAATATTAAACTGATTTAACAAAGTTATTGTATAACAAAAAGGCAATATTAAGCAGCTTTTTGCAGGTAATAATTTAGACAAAAAAAATTAAAATGATCTAATGAATCTAATGTAGAACAAAAATATAAAAATATTTTGTTTGATATAGAGTAAACATATCAGTCCAGCAATTTAAAGATATTAAGACTGATAAAGTACAAATAACAAATAAAATGATAATTGTTTTAAGAAGAAAAAAAAGTAAAACAAGAACTCTTTAAGAATATGTTTTCTCTCTCTAAATATCTCATTTCTTAAAGTTTAAGCTTCAAGATTTACGTTTAGAATTTATGAGGATCAAAACTTTTTAAAAAAAAAAGGTAAAACAAAAGCTTCTTTTTAAAAAATATTTTCCTTCTTATTTTGAAAGTTCCCTTCTTGTATCTATTTTGTTTGAAATTTAGAGGATGAAAAATACAATCATCATTTGACGCTCTTCGTTAGTTGGTTTGCTATTTATTTATAAAAGATCAATAAATCTATTTAGTCTATATATTGAAACCATCATATTTGTTGCACATCAATATATATAATGCTTAAAACTGAAAACAACTTAGAAAGACCAAAGCTTAAATCAAAATGCTTCAAAATAAGTATTACTCTTAGTTAATAAGTTAATGATTTAAAAACCCTCATTAACTATATATCACATCTTTTGAATATCATATTAAAATATGCCACGGCTAAAGTACCCCGACTCCATATTACATGTGTATTAGGTGTACTCTCCAAAAATACTAAAACTTTTGCCAAACGACGCTACACATGTTAATTAAAAAAATTACATGTCATTAAATATGAGTAAAAAATAAATTTGAATTTTTAGGTTAATATCACTTTTACTTAAAAATCAAGGGAAAAAAAAGTAAAAAGGTAAAAAGAGAGGGGACAGGCATTTTTTCTCCAATTCGAGGAGAGCCATTATTGCTAATCCTCAACAAACATTTTTTTTCATCCTCATGAAGATATGGATTTTCAAATATCTTAAAGGAAATCAAAGAAAAATGTGTTCAAGAAGGTCTCTTGATAAAATTAGGACTTTTTATGCGAGAAGAAATCGGATGAAATCCCACACTATATTCAAGATTTGTTATACAGAGTGAGTAAAGAGAAATAAGGAGGATAAAAAAGAAGCCTAATTATTAAAAAAAAACTTGAAGAGAAGTAAAACGAAATAATAAAATAAATTTATCATCTGGAAGGAAAAAAAGACTGAAAAGATATTTGAAAAAAACTACACAATATAGCTACTCTAAAAAGTACTAGCCGCCAAATATATATTTTCTCTATATTGAGATATAATATACATATTTATACATAATTAGTTATTTTTTTGTGTATTTGACTAGCAAATATAATTATTTTTGAATGACCGGCCAAATGTGTAACTTGCCTAAGATATTTTGACAATAATTAGAATGTGAGAAAAACTGCATTGATAAACCTTTACATTCTTTATAATTCACATAACTTTTATATTTAAAATAATATTACTGTTTATATTATGGTGATTGATGGTTGTTTGTATGTTGATTTGCTACTATAAAATGTTTGTCTAATTCGAAGCATAACAAGAAGAAAAGAGCTGGCATAGGCAACAGTAAGAATTATGACACTAGGTAACCTACGGTTATATCACATTCACATAAAATTGAGTAAAAAGACACTCTAAAAGAAGTTCATCCAATTACAAGAAATGATACAATCTTCATAGCTTGTAATAATTAAGAAAAATAAAGCCAAATACCCTCGAAATGAGAATGTGTCATTCATATTTTCAGGTCTTACAAAAACTTTAATAACAAATTATCACAAAATTTATTTATAATGTCAAAATTAGACCAACAATTTGAAACAAATACAAACTCAAGGATTACGTAAGTACTATTTAGAAAAGTACCTAGGACCACTCATTTTCTTCTTTTTTTCTTAATTAGTGTGAGATCTAATCTAATTGTTCTATATTGCTAATTGAAATTCGAGTAAATACATCGTTTAGCAAATTTTAAATATAATTAGTTTTACTCAATATGCAATATTTTCGATAGATCATACAAATGGGGCTTGTCAACTTTATATTTTATTCTTTATCTAACACTGTAGTCAATTGATTGAAGAGAAATACCATTAACCGCAGTGTTAAATAATGGTTTGTGTTCCTCGGAACTTTGGCTAGAGAGAAACACCACAACAACAAATGCTAATGACAACTGAAGAAAAGATTTCGAGAATTCTTCAAAGCTTTTTAAATTTTTTTAGAATCATTAATTAATGGAAAACTTACAAATTTACCACTTTAAACTTTATAATGTAAACATAAATTGCTTCTGAAATCAAATACATCCCTTGGCTTCATATTTCCATACCCAAAAAAAGAAATTGTTGACCAAAATAATCTAAAATATTTATTTATAATGGATAATAATTTGCCCATACATAAAAAAAATAATAATAAATGTCAACAAATGTAAAATATAAAGATTGAAACATATATGAAAATGGAAGAAGAAATAATTTTTGAACCTTACGACTTTCTATGTAAGAGGCTAAGAAGAAAATATAAAAGTGCAGAAAAACTACCTTTTGATATATATATTTTTTTTCAAACTCATTAAGTAGTATTAGTTACCAGAGATGATTAAATCTTACGCCTATTATTTTACGTTTGATTCTCTAAGAAAATATTAGAAATATAAATAGCACAAAAAATTAATTAAAAGAGCATAAACAAAATTACGATTCAAAATTGAAGATTTTGATCTATATATCAATATTAGTATTATTTGAATATTAGATTACACTTTAAATGCCAAAATTTTGGATGCAAACGTAATTAGTAATTAGTAATTAGTACTTCAATTTTTGTTGTCTTATTAAAATTTGATGAAAAAGGAAACAGAATGTTGTTAGATTGTTAAAGTAACTAAACTATTTGGAATTTATATGCTGATACTTGAAATCAAATGGTTACAAGCGTTTTTGTAATTACATGGAGAACCCATAACTAGGTTTTGCTGACCACTCCGGCTTACTTTGCTCTTTGTTGATTTGTCTTGGATAGATGCAAACGTAATTAGTGATTCCAACCTAAATTGTTCTAATTGATATTGTGACAATACCTTTATTTACAATAATATTACTTTTTATATCTCACTTTGGTATTTGCAAAGAACAATAACAAAGAATTCGAAAATTAGTAAACCATACTCATTTAGAAAATAGTCTTAGGCAATTTCTAAAACATTTGAAATTAGCTACGGTGATTGGGTCCGGGCACAGCCCGGGCTAACCCAACTAGTTATATATATATATATATATATATAACTTATCCACGCTTTTGTGAAGCATTAATCTCCATTATTACATTATAATTTTCGTGTAAATTTCAAACAGTAACAGCTTCCATGAAATTTGCATCTTCTCCCATAGCATGCAAAGTTTCAGGGGTCAAACAAGCTTCAATATCAATACTTCCTTCTTCCACACCACTAAAAATTGTCATTTTCCCATCATGTTTGTTTCCAGCCCCACTTCTCACGGCAATTGGCCTCCCCCATCCAAAATCATTGCCGTACACGTCGAAACGCGGCGAGCTGCTAGCAATCAAGCTATTAGTCACCACCTCACTCTTTTTCACTATCTTTGGATTTTTCACCCAACTTTGGTAAAAGTTCATAACTTCTTCGTGGGTTTGCATAGCTACCACCTTATTCATTTGCAAAGCGGCCCAGCCTGAACCAGAAATGAAGTCAGAATTTAATTTATAGGCTCTAAATGTTTTTTTAAAATATAAATTCAAAAAATAACATTTAATTAGTCCTCAGAGCCAATTTAATTATGTGATTCGAATTTCGAGAGTCAAACTTCTACAAATTCGGATATAGAATCATTAAGTTATTTGAGAAAAAATACATTTTTGAAAACTACTGAAAAAAAACACTAAAAGTAATAATAATTAAAAATTCAAATATTTAAAAGTCATACAAAATATGTGGTCAAAGAAAATCTGCGTGATTATCGAAATTTGAAGTGACAAAAGGAATATATAAGATTGTGGCTTCAATTGAATCATTCCTTAAACTATACATCTGTCACTCACCCGAATTATTCTCTAGCAACTCTCTGGCTGTGGTTGTCACGTTCACAAAATGTACTGCATTTCCAAAATAGCCTTCACGTAAAGGCGGCTGAAGCCTTGGCCTTGCACCTATAAGTATTTTGAAACTAAATTTTTCGTCAGCTTTTGTACCAGTGCGGCAACGAATAACAGTTTGCCATAGATGAGCCAAAACGGCTTGTAAAGAAGAGATACAAGTCTTTTGGTCGGTTCCAAATTCAGAGTTGGCTTTGGCTTTGAGCTGAGCTATGTTTTCCTTGCTAAAATGGAAAACTCTTTCTTCCAACAGAGGTGGATCAAATTCATCGTACAGATGTTCTTTAGGTAAAGTGACATGAATTTGGGAAGCAGTAAATTTAGGAAACCAACGTTCTAGGACCGGCAGTTTATTCACTGTAAGATTAGAACTTCTAGTGCGTGATATTTCGGACCAAGAATTGAAGAAATGCCAGAAAGAAGTCCCATCGGCTACACAATGATTGATAGTGCATCCAATGAAGAATCCATCCACTAGCTCAGTGACTTGCACGGCCAACAAAGGTTTAGAAACACCTGATAGAAACATAACATAATTAGTATAGAGTAATAAATAAATAAATATATATTCTGTCTATACTAATTTAAACTTTTAAGGACATAATTCACATAATTTAATATTACCTCCGCTCCAGTTTATGTGAACCTATTTTTTTTTGTTCCGTTCCAAAAAAAAGACCCCTTTCTAGATTTGGAAACAATTTTGCTTAGACTTACAATTCTACCCTTAATGAGAAGCTTTTATAACCACACAAATACTCTGCGCCCTTTTTTGAATTGTTTAGGACCACAAATTCTAAAAGTCTTCATTTTTTCTTAAACTTCGTACCCAGTCGAACAGGTTCACATAAATTAAAACAGAGGGAGTATGATATTAGGGCAAATCGAGGTCATGAATTCAAATATCACCCCACATAGAAAAGCAAAATATATTTTTCACGTGTTTAACCCATGAAAGAGAACCAGACCGATAAATGAGAGGCATGTTGAGGTACATAATTAAGTACTCTGATGAGACAAATAAGATTTTCTTTGATCGTGTTTATTGCAAATACTTTTTTAATAATTTTAAAATTGTTAACCATTGTGATTTATATTTTTTTTATGTAGTATCTAAATATGTAAATTTTATTTTAAAAATTCTATTTTAGACCAACAATTAGGACCATAATACTTTGAAAAGGTTCACACAAACTAGACGGAGGGAGTAACATCTAACTAAACATATGCTCTCTTAATTAAATTTTTAGATGATATAATATATCCACACAATTGAAAACACCTTCAAAGTTGTGAACTCCATTCAGTGGAAAGAATGATTTGACAATCTTTGGCACATAAGTTGGCTCCACGATATCAGCCACAGTCAAGCCTGGTGCAGTGGCATGAGTGAATTCAGCTCCTTCATTGTTGCAATTAATAAAGAAAGATAAGGTGTTGTCACTGTTTTTACAAGCAGCAAGTCGACCGGCAAGGAGAGGGAAAAAATCTAGAGTATCAGAGAGTGAGGTTTTAAGGCGATTGATGATTTCTGATGATGTTGCTAACTTTCTATGTTGCTGAGGATTTGGTTTTCGGAAAAGTAGTCCTTTTTGGATTGGATCTACTGTGAGGAGTTGAAGATCCCATGGAGTTAAGTGAATATTTTTGGTAGGAGAGTTTCTGTCTATGGGTTTGCCTGGCATAATTACACATGTAGATACCACTTGAAGTTTCGTCATCTCTGGACATTTGTTGCAGAAGATAAACGGGGGAGAAAGGAATTATATATATTGCTCAGATATGGCAAGTGACAAAGACCTAACAATCTAATTAAAAAATTTGCTACTGCTAGTATTTATCTTTTTCTTTTCTATTTTGTTTTTTTGTTTATTGAGTTAAAAGCGTACGTAATAGTTTTTCGGATTACAATACTGTACGTAAAGACTTTTCCACCGAACCACTTTGTTTTAATATATAGCTACTAGCTTCAACTGCTTTCACTTATTATTCACATGCTCAGGTATATATTATTATATGCAGTATCATTTAAATGATTTGACACTATATATGTTCTTTTACATCCATGTTAATGTACGAAGAAGTTATACCTGTTTTTTTTTTCTTTTTTCTTTTCGTTTGCTGACTAACAAAGTTATTTTTGAAAACCAAAGTTGATCTATACTGTTTACTCTATAAAACGGATAACAATTAAATTTGTAAGTGGTTTTAAGGATACGTGAATTTATTCAATACAAACAGTAAAGATTACTTGAATAAACAGATAAGAGATGTAATAAATTATCAAATCGCTTGAAAATAAGGAGGATGATTTTGGACTCGAGGGCAGCCTCAATGAAGTATTCGTCTTCGATCCCGGATTTATAATAATGAAGCACTAACCAACAAACATAAGAGTTTTGAATAACAGAATAATAGTATATTGTCTTGGTATGCGTGTTACAATGTATCTAATGAATAATCAAACCCCCTTTATATAGTAGGGGAATCCTACTCTAGGTACAATACCATAAAAGGTAAAAAATCCTATGTTTAACTAATCATCAGATTTCCGCCGGTATGTGCCGAGATCCACGCCGCGGTATCTGGCCGGTCACGGATATCATGGCCTCCTGTTAATCATGTTCGGTAGACCGATAATGCTCTCTGAAGTCTTTTAAGATTTGGACCGATACCGGGGTCACGTCCCCGATATTCTCGAGGGCGGGCGTCGTCCCCCCGAACCTATCCCGATGAGTCCCTTTACCTTGATTCGGCTCCTTGTCATCACGTCCCTTACTCGATTTATTTTATCGAAAATCGGGCCATCTCATGGGTCCGATTTCAACATTATACAGATAGTCCCCTCATTTCTCGGAGAGTAAGTTTTACGGAAACGACGAGGAACAACATGAGTTCTTCGATCTCTTCTCCAACACGCTATGATACAAAATGATAAAAAAAACTGAAACGTCCCATCAGTCACGTCATAATGTCCCCCAACGTGTGTCAGCCATCGGCAGGCCACTCCTAGATGCGAAACGACGCGAAGCCCCTATAAATACCCCTTCTTTCATTCATTTTTTACTTTTGACCAAGCTTCTACCTTCGATCCTTCAAGATATCACTATCTTCCTTCATTCTTCAATATTCTTACCTTTGTTCTTCAGATTGCAACCTTTCTTTTACCCCTCACTTAAGACAATGTGCTTGATTTTCTTCACAAGTTCTCACCCTTTATCTCCTCATTCTCGTTCATACTTTCAAACCTTCTTATCTAGATAAATAAAAATGGCAAAGACTTCCAAGACCTTTCCCCGGAAAGAAGCTCCTTCTTTTTCGCAACCGATCACTGAGGTCGAGGAGACCGCCCCTAATGTGGTCGTCTTCGAGAGGTCCGCTTCTGGCGCGGACACTGATGTATCGGCAGCCGAGCCCCCCTTGAAAATGTTCGTCACCGGGGGGGGTGTTCGGTTAATGATGACTTCAAGGTCGATAAGCCCTCTTCGCTTCAAGGTTGATGTGAGGCGGTGTCACGATACATCTGCTCCATTATTAAGGTTATTCTTCCTGCAGTGCAAAAGGACTGCGGCTGGGCGGATAAGGATGTAGTGATTCCCGGGCCCGATGATGACATCACTACCTATGTTGAGGGATATTTGAGTGTTTACATTTATCCCTTTACATTGGGCCCGGTGGACTCGGTCATCTTGGACTTTTGCAAGAGGTATGACGTATGCCTCTGCCAAATCCACCCATCGCTGTGGAGGATCGTGATCCTCCTCCAATTCTTTGTGAACAAAATCGACTCATGTACGTTCCCCATCGATCATCTACTCCGCTTGTACAGTCCCCGAACCTTCCAGAGGGGGACTGATAAAGCTTGTACGCCGGGCCAGCAAAGCCCGATTTTCAAGTATCGACAAGGACCGGGATCGGGGTTGGCAAGGACGCTTTGTCCGAGCGAGGACCGCCGACATGATACCTATCAAGTGGAGGTCGTTCCCCGAGAAGTGGAACGTATCACATAAGTATAACTCCTTTAAAACATTGATTTTACGTTTCATCTTCCATTTTCTTATCGGTGCTTACTGTGGTGCAGCCCTCGCTCGAGTCCAAAACTCCATTCCTCGGCTCAAGGAATGGATCGGAGGCATTTGTTCGCAGATGCCTTATGTCGAACACTCATCGTGCGAGCTCTCGAAAGGCCGTTGGGAGGCCCGTTCTCATGGTAATATTCCTCTCTCCGAGTAAGTAGCACTAGACTTTCTTTTTCAACACTATGTCCTCATTGTTTCTTTTCTTTTTTGCAGGCTTGCCTAGGACCATCGAGCTTAGGTCCTTGGCAGGGGGCGAGAACCTTCCTGCTGATCCTTATGCTTCGGGGCAGCCCGGAGCCACAATAGGAGAGAATAAAAGGAGGAGGGCCCCGAGTTTGTAGAAGAAGAAACCAAGGAGAAGGTTGGCTCATAAGCCAAAGGAAACCTCCAGCTCCCGAGTGCCTGACTCAGATTCACTCTTCCGGCTCAGGGACGAGCCCGAGGAGGATGATCTTTTTGTGGCTCGTGAGCCATCTGTTCCAAAGGAACAAGTGGCAGTCGAGGGGAAAACAACAGAGTCTAATCCCCCTCAAGTTCACGAGGCTGGTATAGAGTACATATTTGATGAAGCCCGAGCGACGAAGGAGCGATCGAATGAAGGGGCTCATGGAGCGGACGAACCCATCTGATGCTTCTTTGATGGTGTAAACTCAACCACCCTGGAAAACTTCTCTGGGTTGGGTGACTTAGAGGTGCCGAGGAAAAGTTCATCCTCAGAGGTCGGTGGGCCAAACTCGAGCCCGAGGTTGGTCAACTGGTTCCCCTCTCCGAGCACGGATCCTGGCTGGAAGCGATCAGTTGTTATCACCATCCCGGAAGATGTCTGGGTTCTTTCCTCCCATGTCGAGGTAGCTAGCTACCTCCGATTCCTGGTAACCAAAGAAGACCAAGCAAAAATGAACGAGGTGGATGCACCATGCTTGTTCAATGAAGCACAACAGGCGATGAATCGAGTAAAGTGTTATCACACTCTTTTATCTTCGAATTCAGTTTTTGATGACTCTAATGCCTTTTCTTTTCACATTTTGCAGGCCTCGGTGCTCCACCATGAAACCTTTCTCATGTACTGAGATGAGCTTAGCCAACTCGAGACCGATGTCAAAGGGTTTGTTGAGAAGAGGGATATGTATAAGCTTTTCAGCGAGCAACGCGAAGGAGAAGTCAAGAATCTCCATGCTGAGTTGGACGCAGCTCACAAAGAACATACCGACCTGGTGGAACAGGTAAAGATCTTCGAAGTTAGTGATCACAAGTTATGCTTGGTGACTAACTGTCAAAATTTGCAGGTCCAACAGAAGCTTGATCGGATCCACCAGTTTCGAGCCGAGATGGACGAGGTCAAGGTCATAGCCGAGGAGTGGAAGGGAAAAATGGACCGATTGAATTTGGAAAAGGAGACTGCCCGAGAGCAGCTGGCCTCGGTGGAGGTCCAACTTTAATCGGCGAGGGAGAAAGCCGAGGCTCGGTCCTAAAAAATCTAAGACCTCCAGTCTCAACTGTGCTCGGCCATTGCTGGACGGGATACCCTTCGCAAGGAGCTTAAAATGTCCAAGTCAACGGCGAAAATAATCAGGGCCGATGCTGAAGAGGTGGTGGCCCAGTACAGAGCTGACGCTGAGGCATCCCAGGACCGCCTAAAAGTCATTGTCGAATACGTGAAGTGACAGTCCCGAAGAGAGGCTCTCGAGGAATTTCATGCCCGGGGTTTCGACCTTTCGGCCGAGATCAAAAATGCTAAGATGCTCGAGGTTGAGGCCAATAAGTTGGCAGATCCCGAGGATGAGAAAGGCTCCAAGGGTTCCGGCAAATTCGAGGGAGGAGAAGACCCCGATGGTCTCGATAAAGAGGCGGGCTCCAACGAATATCTGGCTTAGGTGCCTTGTAGATTATCTTTGTTTTTATGTTTTTGTATATTTTGTTGAGGCCGTTTGGTCTTTGTAAAGATATTTATATATATACCAGGCTTTTCGTTTTTCCCTTTGGCAATTTTCAAGTTTGTTTCTTTTGGCTTTTTCTTTACGATTTCAAAGATTTTAAATGCCTTAGCATGTAGTAATAAGGTATTGTTGGGAGGTTCGAACAAGTCTTGTTCCTGATGTAATTTTGCTTAAAACGCGTGGGGTCTTAGTACGACCGAAAGTTTTCCCCAAAGTGATTACTTAGAAATTTTTATATTATAATTTTGGCGAGGGCAGCCTTTGGACCAGTTTGGAATTTGTGAAGGCCTTATGTTTTGGTTACGTGTTTTGGACGTCACCGAGCCGTTTCTAGGGTGACCGTATCCTTTTAAGTTCGGGTATTGCCCAATAGACTTATTTCCCCGGGTTTTGATACCCAAGCCACCTGGGATTGCCCAGGACGACAGTCCCCGAGTGTGGGTGACCGTAGCCTTTAAAGTACGGGCACTGCCTAATAGGTTTTTATGCCCCCGAGCTTCGACAGCCCGAGCCATCCGAGTTTGCCTTGGACAATAGTCCCCGAGTGGGGGTGTTCTCTTGGATCTGGATAGAGGTGGACCTTGGGCTCGATGTCCTTAAGGAACAAAATGTAGTAGTTTTTAGGAGACAAAATATATATATCTACAAGGTAGAAACATTCTTTCACTTATGTGCGCAACATACAAGATTGTAAATGTGTACAAGCTTTGTGTTATGGCTTAAGTGGTGTATGTGGGCATGGTTCATTTGATCGATTGTCTCTTACAATAAATCTTATCCACCGAGCCAAGACTATTTGAGCACAAAGTTTCTTTCCTTGCTAAAATCATTATCCGAGGGTGATGGCCCCCAGTATTTGAGGACGATCGTAGACTAGGCTTGGATATTGTTGATGTGACCCTCGACTCTGGTTCATAGTCGGTCTTCAATTCTAAGTTAGCACGATCTACTATTGCCTCGTTAAAAACCTTGCCGGAAAACCCATTTGGGACAAAATCGGTTCAAGGATAAAAGAGTGCAACGCGTACTTTCAGGCCTAACAATTGCATCATTATTTGGTTGTTGCTTGCAAGTGTTAGTTTAATTCGTAATATATGTAAAGAAAAGAAGGAATGGGGTCGTACCTTAGCAATAGTACCGTTTTAAGTGGGTCACGTTCCAATTGTTCGGTAGTCGCACACCATTCCCTGCTTCGAGTTTGTACGATCCTTTTCCGGTGATCTTGATAATTCGATACGGGCCTTCCCAATTCGGTCCAACCTTACCTTCGTTTGGGTTCCAGGTGTTTAATGACACTTTTCTTAACACAATCCACGATATGGAAGTGTCAAAGGTTGGCTCTCTAGTTTAAATACCTTTCGATCCATTGTTTTTGGGCGGCTAACCGGACGAGGACGGCCTTGCGCCTCTCGTCCAATAGTTCCAGGCTCGTTCTCATGGCCTCATCGTTTGACTCTTCGGTCACATATCGGAACCTGAGACTCAGTTCTCCTACTTCGACCGGTATTAGCTCTTCGGCACCATAGACCAGCGAGAACATGGTGGCCCCGGTACTAGATTTTAAGGTTGTACGATACGCCCAAAAACTTCGGGTAAAATTTCCTTTCATTTTTCTTTGGCGTCGACCGACCTCTTCTTAAGATTTTGGAGTATTGGTTTGTTTGTAGATTCCGCATGCCCGTTCCCACTAGGGTGATAGGGTGTTGAGAGGATCCTTTTGATTTTATGGTCCTCGAAAAATTTATTCACCTTACTGCCGATGAACTGCTTCCCATTGTCGCACACGATCTCAGCCGACATTTCGAACTGGCATATTATGTGGTCCCAAATAAAATCAATAACTTCTTTCTCCCTGACTTTCTCAAATGTCTAGGCTTCCACCCATTTAGAAAAATATTCAGTCATAAATAATATAAATTGAGCCTTACCGGGGGCCCATGGAAGGGGGCCGACGGTGTCCATTCTCCATTTCATGAATGGCCAGGGTGACAAGACCGAATGTAGTAGCTCCCTGGGCTGATGAATCATCGGTGCATGCCTCTGACATCTATTGCATTTTCACAAGAACTCATTTGCATCTTACTCTATATCGATCCAGTGCCGGCTCTGATTATTTTACGAACTAACGATTCGGTGCCCGAATGGTTCCCGCGGGTGCCTTCGTGAACCTTCCCTCAAAATATATTCGGTATCTCCCGGACCCAGACATATGGCGAGTGGTCCATCGAACGTTATCCTGAATAGGGTGTTGTCTTCGGACAGGATGAACTTGGTCGCCTTTATGCGTAGAGCTCTCAATTCTTTAGGATCCGAGGACAACTTTCTGGTCTTCTGGTAATCTATGTACTTGTTTCTCTAGTCTCAGGTCAGGCTTGTCGAGTTTATCTTGGCGTGGCCTTCTTCCACTACCAATTTCATGAGCTATACGACTTTTCTCGAGCTGAATTCATCGTCATCAACTGACGATCCCAAGTTAGCAAGAGCATCAGCTTCGCTGTTTTGGTCCCGAGGTATATGTTGCAAGGTCCATTCCTTGAACGGATGTAGTGTTACCTGCATCTTATCCAGGTACCTTCGCATTCGTTCCTCTTTGACTTCGAACATCCCATTGGCTTGGTTTACCACGAGGAGGGAATCACACTTAGCTTTGATCACCTCGGCCCCCAAGATTTTAGCCAGTTCGAGACCTGTAACTAAGGCCTCATACTCGACCTCGTTATTAGTCAATGTTACAGTTCTAATAGATTTCCTAACTACATTACCCATCGGTGGTTTCAACACAATGCCAAGTACGGACCCCTTTGCGTTCGAGGTACCGTCCGCAAAGATAGTCTAGATTCCGGAGGAAATCCCCGAGTTCAACAACAATTCCCTTTCGACTTCGGATATTAGGGCCGGCGTGAAGTCTACAACGAAGTCCGCCAAAATTTGAGATGTAATGGCGGTTCGGGGTCGATATTTGATATTGTACCCGCTGATTTCTACGGCCCATTTGGCCAATCGCCCCGAGAGCTCGGGTTTATGCATTATGTTCCTCAACGGGTAAATAGTTACGACATATATGGGATAACATTGAAAATAAGGTTGTAACTTCCTAGAAGCGCTTATCAAAGCGAGCGCCAATTTTTCCAGGTGAGGATACCTAGTTTCGGCCTATCCTAGAGACCTACTAACATAATAGATAGTAAATTGCGTACCTTCCTCTTCCCAGACTAGGACACCACTTACCGATATCTAGGATACCGCCAAGTATAGGTACAACTGCTCGTCTGTCTTCGGAGTATGAAACAAAGCCGAGCTCGAAAGGTACTGCTCGAGTTCCTCTAAGGCTTGTTGGAACTCTGGGGTCCATGAGAAGTTATTCTTCTTCTTCAATAACGAGAAGAACCGATGGCTCTTGTCGGAGGACCTTAAAATGAATCGACCCAAGACAGTTATGTGCCCGATTAACCTTTGAACGACCTTGACATTGTCCACCACGGTAATGTACTCTATGGCCTTGATTTTATTGGGGTTGATATCGATTCCCCGGTTAGACACCATGAATCCGAGAAATTTCTCGGACCCGACTCTGAATGCACATTTCTCCGGGTTCAGCTTCATATTATATTTCTTCAATATGTTGAAGGTTTCCTAGAAATATTTCAAATGTTCCTCTACTCGTAGGGACTTAACTAACATATCATCAATGTAAACCTCCATTGATTTTCCTATTTGTTCTTCGAACATCCGATTTACTAGGCGTTGGTAAGTGGCACCGGCATTTTTTAGTCTGAATGGCATTACGTTATAGCAGTAGGTGCCGTATTTAGTGATGAAGGATGCTTTTTCTTGGTCGCCCGGGTCCATCCGATTTTGTTTTACCCGGAAAAGGCATCGAGAAAACTGAGGGTCTCGTGGACGGCCGTGGCATCGATCATGCGATCGATGTTGGGAAAAGAGAAAGAGTCCTTAGGGCATGCCTTATTCAAGTCTTTGTAGTATACACACATTCTTAATATATTCCCCTTTTTAGGGACTACCACTATGTTTGCTAACCAATTCGGGTACTTAACCTCCCGAATGGATCCTATTTTAAGGATTTTTGATACATTATCTTTGATAAATGCATGCTTGACTTCAGATTGAGGCCTCTTATTCTGTTTGATCGGGTGGAACTTCGGATCCAGGCTCAGCTTGTGAGTAGTTATTTTCGGCGGGATCCCTGTCATGTCATGGTGGAACCAAGCGAAACAATATATATTAGCTATAAGGAACTTAATGAGTTTTTCCTGAGCTCAGGACTTAACCCTGTTCCCAGGTATACCTTGCGATCGGGCAGGTGCTCGATCAATATGACTTGCTCCAGTTCCTCAACTATTGATTTGGTGGTATCGGAATCGTCGAGGGCTTGAAAGACTTGGGAACTCTGTAGTCGTCATCCTCACCCGTCCCCTATATTTCTAGTTCGGTCGGGACCGGTGTCAGTGATTGCTATTTGGTCTCTTCCTTGGTTATAACGACCCAACCGGTCGTTTTAATATTTGCACTTTGCTCGGTTGTTTGAGGACATGAGTAGCTCCGTATGATGTACTTTGACTTGTGTGAATCATCGTTTTTGGTTTGCAGGTATTTCGAAATCGAATTGAAAGAAAGAATTTCATTGTTGAAGCTTTAAATTGAGAGAGTTGACAAAGTTTGACATTTTAGCATTTGACCTCGTATTGGAATTCTGATGGTTCCCTTAGCTCCGTTAGGTGATTTTGGACTTAGGAGTGCATCTGGAATGTGATTTGGAGGTCCGTGGTGGAATTAGGCTTGAATTGGTGAAATTGAAAATTTGGCAATTTTTGGTCGGCAATGGAAAATTTGATATTGGAGTCGGAATGGAATATCGTTATTTGGAGTAGGTTCGTAGTGTCATTTGTGACGTGTGTGCAAAAGTTGAGGTCATTCGGACGTGGTTTGGTTGGTTTCGGCATCGGTTGTCGAATTTAGAAGTTTAGAAGTTCTTAGGCTTGAATCCGAGGGTAATTTGGTGTTTTGATGTTGTTTTGAGTGATTCGAAGGTTCGACTAAGTTTGTATGTTGATATATGACTTGTTGGTATTTTTGGTTGAGGACCCGAGGGCCTCGGGGTGATTCCGGGTGGTTAACGGATTTGTCGAAGTTGGAAAATGCAGCTGAAGCTGCTGCTACTGATATTTCCGCACCTGTGAAAAGGGGAGTCGCAGGTGTGAGGTCGCAGGTGCGTTTGGGGTAGCCGCAGATGCGAAAATGGAAGGCCAAGGCTGCGAACACAGGTGCGGAGTATTTGCCGCATCTGTGAGCCCGCAGGTGCGAGGCCTTAAGCGCAGATGCGGAAAGGAAGAGTTGAGCCGGTTCCGCAGAAGCGGAAGTCAAGGTGAGGAATTTGAGGTCTTAAGTGGTTCTCGCAGGTGTGAGGATTCGACCGCAGGAGCACACATTTGGCCGCAGATGCGAATGTGCTGGGCAGAAAAGCCCCAGATCGTGGTTTTGTCTTCATTTTTCAATTTTTGGATTTGAGAAACTCGGGAGAGAGGCGATTTTTTGAAGGTTTTCAAGGAGCAACATCGGGGTAAGTGATCATAACCATAATGGTATAAATTTCATGAATCTATGGCTTTGTTCATCATTAATTAGTAGGATTTTGGAGTGAAAATGAGGGGTTAGGGCTTGAGATATTTGGAGTGTAATTTAAGGATTTAAAGGACCAAATGATGTCGGATTTGGATAAATTTTATATGTGCGGACTCGTGAGTGAATGGGCTTTCTAGTTTTGTAACTTTTATCGGATTTCGAGACATGGTCCCAGAGGGCAGGTTTGAGCCAATTTCGGGTTTTGAGTCTAATTTGGTATTTTTCTTGTGGAATTGATTCCTTTAGCCTATATTGATCGTACTGTATTTCTTGTGGCTAGATTCGGGATGTTTGGAGGCTGATTTGAGAGGCAAGGGCATCGCGGAGTAGGATTTTGCTTGGTTTGAGGTAAGTAACAATTTTAAATCTGGTCTTGAGGGTACGGAACCTTGAGAAATTCATATGATGTCGATATTTAGAGGTGACGCACACGTTAGGTGTTGGACGTGTGAGCAGGCACCGAGCGGGATAGAGACTTGGTCCGTCCTGGTAGACTGTAAAGTCAAATACACCTTGTTATTACCTGTTCACTCTTGCTTTCGAATTATTGAATGTCTTACATGTTAGAAACCATGCTTAGGTTATATGGAAACCTGTTGGGGCCCGTAGTGGTCGTAAGCTTGTTGCATTGACTGTTAAATTGTTGTCTTGTATTCAGTCCTTGTTTGCTTATGCATTTTGTTCCTGTTCTCTCCCATGATTTGACTTGTACTTGTTATAGTCCTTGTTTGGGCTATTGTTATGATAATTGTGAAGCTGGAAAGGCTAGTGACTGATATAGGGCCTGAGTGCCGAGTTGAGCATTGTGTGAGATATGTTGGGCCGGGATGCGCGCCGCAGTAAATGTTGGATCGGGTTGCACGCCTCAACAAGCCTTCAGGCCATGATATTGGATCGGGATGCACGCCGCAGCAGTGCTTAGATCGGGCTGCATGCCGCAACAGTATTGGGTCGGGCTGTACGCCATAACAGTATTGGGTCGGGATGCACGCCACAGCAATATTGGGTCAGGCTGCACCCCACAGCAATATAGCGCTTGGGCAGTAGGAGCCCCTCCGGAGTCTGTACACACCCCCAGTGAGCGCAGGTACCTTGAGTGTGAGTATTGATGCTGAGATCCGAGCGATTGAGCAGTCGAGATAGATGAGTGACAGTAGCCCATGTTAGGCTGTATATTGCTTTTATTTATTGATGCACCTTATTGCTAGTCATTTTTTGTTGTGATGTTTTGGAGGACTTATACTGTGTCGCATGAGCTTAAAACGTCTGATTTTTAAAACACCAGTTTGAAAGCGTGCCTAAATTCCTTAACTGAAATTTCTGAAAAGGACTGTATTATGTGTAGCTCGGTTTTGATTTTCTTAGTTCCTTATTTATTTCTGTTACTTGATGAGGTGGTTATACTCATGCTACACCATGCACTTTATGTGTAGATCCAGGTGTGTTTGATCACGGAGGTCGTTGAGTTCGAGTGCGATCGAGTATCGGAGACTACGTCGTAGTTGTCGGCGTCCGCAAGACCTTGACTCTCCTTCTATATTCCTTTCTGTCTTGTATTGATATTTAGACACTGGTTGTATTAACTTAATTATCTAGATGCTCATGACTTAGTGACACCCTGATGTCAGGCTTTTTTTTTTCCGCACTTTTGTTCTGGTTTGAACTCTTTTACGAAGGTTTTTATGCTAGATAGCCTTGAAAGTATTTTTGAAATGAAAATATCGGTTTTTTTTAGAATGGGTCGGCTTGCCTAGTTCCACGATAGGCGCCATCACGACAGGTTAGGATTTTGGGATATGACAAATTGGTATCAGAGCCTAGGTTACATAGGTTTCACGAGTCTTGAGCAGGTTTAGTAGAGTCTTGCGAATCGGTACAGAAACGTCTGTACTTATCTTCGAGAGGCTGCAGAACCCTTTGGAAAATTTCAATTTCTTGTATTCTATCATGCCGAATTGATTCAGCTTGGAACATAACTCCTTGAATTCCTTCCACGCATTCGTATGCGCACATGAGCGCTCGGTATCAGTTGTGCATCGCCAGCTTGTGATTCTATGAACAAAGTTGTGATGTGTATTCTGTGTTTGTGGTGGTGGGCCAGTCTGGAGGACTTGAGGCCATGGTTAGACCGCAGTTTAGGCTCGGTAGCTTCAGTTGCAACCTATACATTTGGACTCATATGTCAGATAATGTCCCTACGAGTGGAATTATGGCTCGATGAGAATGGCTTTGTGGTAAGTATGGCATAAATGTGAAAGGTGTTAAGACGATATGAATGTGACGAGAAGTGTTTTCTTGAAATGTAAAGGAAGGCCATTGGGCGCTTGATTTTCGTTTTGATGTGATGTATGGTCTTGAGTGTGAATGTTTTGAAGGATCTATTCACGTTGTTAAATTTTGGGACAAATTTAATTCTCATGTCTGTCAATGAGTTTAGACTCAAGATGAGTAAGTGGTTGTGTAGTAATTGTGGTTGCGAATGGACATTTCTAATGTTGATGGCTCGAGAATGATGATCTTCGAAGAGACTTAGAGTCGGTAACATTTTATTTGTTCAAGTGCGACAGAGATGCATTTCGATTTGATGCAGCAGTTGGGTAGCAAGGTATGAGGGAAGACATGACGGGAAGCGTTTCGCAGTGGTTGAAGTACTAGCGGGTCAAGTAGGAAAAGTAGAGGTTGAGAAGTTTCTTAAAGGAGATGATTTAACCGAAGTAAGAATGGCAGATTAGCATATGAATTCACTGGTAGGGTAGTCGTGCGCCTTGAGAAAGGGTAGAATGGTTTGGAATCGTGTTAATATGTGATTTGGCCTGCAAACTCTATTTCGAGTGATGGTTACTGTACAAAGGAAGATTTAACATGGCAGAAAGGAGTGTGTTTGAAATGAAGAGAGGCATGAAGATCTGATTATCGTGTCAGGTGCAATATGACTTGAGTTCGAAAGGTATTGTTGAACGTACAGTTGATGTCAATAGGGAAAGTGCAGACTTATACAAATGGTGGGCGAGCATGAACTCATGAGAATTTACGGATTTCGTGGTCGTTGCACTCAGTGCTGTGTCATTGGGAGACGTCAGTAAGGAATTTATGGACACAAGTTGTATTACACTCTATGGTTATAGGAGGACCATAAAATAATTGAGTGGTTATTCATGAAGAATGTAGTGTACATGGAGCGGGAATTTGCTCGGTTGCGTAGGAGTGTGGGTTACTCTTTATTTTCCTTGGGTGTTGGTATGCTAATGGGGCACAGGTCGTTTTGGTCCGTTTGGTCGGTTAATTCGAGATTTGAGTAGAGTGAATGACTCTCAAGAATGGTTCCAATGGATTCAAGATTTATATATGGCTAGAAAATTGGGAGTTGCATTGAACGGTGTAGAGACTCGTGGCATTTTATATCATTGTGAATTATGCATTTCAATATCAAGAAGGTGAAGGAAACAGTTTTAGGTTCACATAAAGTCTCATTGAAGTAAGCATTTTTGTTGTGGAACCTTTGGGATACATAAAAAGGGAATTCAGCGGCTTATAAGCCTTAGGGCGGTGTGATTCTATGCTAGAGTTCGTGGGGCAAGTTTTAGTTAAGGATAGTAGTGTTCTAACAAGGAAAAAAGTAGCAATTTGAAGGCAATTTAGAAAGGACTTGGAGAAATAGGACAACTTGGTAGTAGGTTGGGTTAGCACAGTAATGGGTATGATCGGTTCTTTGGATACTTATGACGTGGCTAGTATCTATAGGGGTTTCGTGGCAATGCTCTTGGATTTGGCAACCTGTGTCACTTGGTGGAGTTAGAAGAATTCAGTTCAGATTGCTTGGTTATGTGCAAATGAATTTCAAAGTGTTCATGATGGTTTCTACTATGGTCTGAACCGGATATTTTCTACCGGTGTACGGAACGTGTTGTGTGTTATGATTTCCTCCTAGAAAGAATCAAGAAGGAGGTTTCTAACTAATAAGGTATGTAATTTTCTAGTGACTCAGAGTTGATAATGAAATTCTTATGCTTGTCACATGATGGCATAATAGATGTGGTGTGTTGTGCGGGAATAAGATTTACATGTACAAGGTCACAATTCAGTTTTGAAGGGAAGGACATAAATTCTTAGGCAGCATGGACGGTTTCAGATGACTAGGTAAATGATATTACTATTTGGTATGGCGTGATGAGAGTGTACATTTCAGAAGGGGTAGTGTGTTTTGATTTATGGGTACTTCGCTGGTATTGCGGCACTCTCCGGGTTAATCGACTGCTGATATTCAAATTTTTGCCAGGTGGCACGGAAGAATTTTTAAAGTATTTCCCGTGGGATGATTGTGTGTGAGAGAGGTGTTAGGCATTCGGGCGGTGGAGGTGGAATCAAATATGGTGATTTGTGTGTTCTATGGAATTGAAGATTGGGAGTTCTTAGGAGCGGATTGTTTCATGGGTGTGGACTATGAAGTTGTGGCTGGAGCTAGATAGATGATAGAATGTGTTATGACTCAGTCATTGTGGACAGGTTATTTATCTATTAGTGGCTGACCAGAGTTGATTTGGGGCCCATTGGCAGGTCCAATTAGGATGTGTATTCTATACCGAACCGGATTGGTTGGCTCCATACTGCTATTGTTGAAGGAGGTGCCATTCGGTTGATGTGAAGCTTATTCGTATTCTGAAATGATCTGTGAGTTACTCTTCTATGCTACAAGGAGTTGTGATTCGTTGGTTACATGCACATATGATGCGGTTCTATTGTGGACTTATAACGGAATTTGAGCGAGAATAGTATTGGATATTGCTTGGTTGATGGCGTATTGGTCATGTTCTTTCGGGATTTTTTTGGCATGGTGTCGTTTGCTTCTCTGTGGTTATGGTAATGCACTTTGGGTACTTGATGTCGAATTGCGCATGGTTATTGATTTTAGCAGGGTGGCTTGAGGTGTTTCATATGGACCAGTATTTGGATATGACCGCGTACTGCAACAGAGTTATGTGGAAATATGATCCTTTGTGTAAGATTCGTGTGTTATGGTTCTGCGGTGTGTGATAGGTTCTTAGCATTGCGTCGGGGTAGTACTCGTCTAGCTTGCGGAACGGTTCTCCTATTTAGGTCATGTTACAATTGGGTACATTTGGAATGTTGCTATCTGGTGCATGGATTGCACGGGTTGTGGCTTTAGATTGTATTGATGTGTCATGTCACTAGAGTGGTCGTGTTGGATGAGACGAGTTCATTGGGCCTAGTATGGATGCTATCGAATTTGATTGTGGTATAATTGGGAAGATAATATCGGAAGTCGGCTTTGAAATTGGCTATAGTTCTTGTAGAAGGAACGGGAGCTCCATGACATGTTGGTCTAATGAATGGTTGTGAATTTATTATGTCTCTTTCATCATCGGTAGTGTACGAAGGTTTTAGAACGAGGTTTTGTCTTATACGAGGTTTATTACCGGCACTGGTTAATTTGAGCCAATACTGTGATTAGAAATCATTACTTCGAGCATTCAAGCTATGCGGTATTTGAATTTGAGTATTTGAGTTATGGTTACGGCTTTTGGTACATCTTGTTCAGACTTATACGGTATGTAGACGCGAACTTCTGATCTTATAGGAAATTTTGGATGTTGGAAATTTGATTCGAAGGCTTGTGGGCTAAGTTGAATTGAGAAATTTCAGCTATGCTGTGCTATCGAACCTGTATAGGATAGGGTGACGTGGGATCACCCCCGGGTATGTGCATGGGAAAGTTACATAGCGATTTGATGGCTTTTGGAATAACTCTGGGCACGTTCGAGGATGAACGTATGTTTAAGTGGGGGAGGATGTAACGACTCGATCGGTCGTTTTGAACATTTGCACTTAGCTCGGTTTTTTGAGGGCATGAGTAGCTCCGTATGATGTACTTTGACTTGTGTGAATCATCGTTTTTGGTTTGCAGGTATTTCGACATCGAATTAGAAGAAAGCATTTCAGCGGAACCTGGGGCGCAGGTGCAAAATTTGAGGACTTAAGTGATTCTCGCAGGTGTGAGGATTCGACCACAGGTGTAATTCCGCAAGAGCGGACATTTGGCCGCAGGTGCGAATGTGCTGGGCAGAAAAGCCCCAACTCGTGGTTTTGTCTTCATTTTTCAACTTTTGGATTTGAGAAACTCGGGAGAGAGGTGATTTTTTGATGGTTTTCAAGGAGAAACGTCGGGGTAAGTGATCCTAACTATAATGGTATAAATTTCGTGAATCTATGGCTTTGTTCATCATTAATTAGTAGGATTTTGGAGTGAAAATGAGGGGTTAGGGCTTGAGATATTTGGAGTGTAATTTAAGGATTTAAAAGACTAAATGATGTCGGATTTGGATAAATTTTGTATGTGCGGACTCGTGAGTGAATGGGCTTTCTAGTTTTATAAATTTTGTTGGATTTTGAGACGTGGGTCCGGGGACCGGGTTTGAGCCAATTTCGGGTTTTGAGTCTAATTTGGTATTTTTCTTATGGAATTGATTCCTTTAGCCTATATTGATCGTATTATATTGCTTGTGGCTAGATTCGGGACGTTTGGAGGCCAATTTGAGAGGCAAGGGCATCGCGGAGTAGGATTTTGCTTGGTTTGAGGTAAGTAACAGTTTTAAATCTGGTCTTGAGGGTATGAAACCCCGAGAAATTCATATGATGTCGATGTTTAGAGGTGACGCACACGTTAGGTGATAGATGTGTGAGCGGGCACTGAGCGGGATAGAGACTTGGTCCATCCCGGTAGACTCTAAAGTCAAATACACCTTGTTATTACCTGTTCACTCTTGCTTTCGAATTATTGACTGTCTTACATGTTAGAAACCATGCTTAGGTTATATGGAAACCTGTTTGTGCCCATAGTGGTCGTGAGCTTGTTGCATTGACTGTTAAATTGTTGTCTTGTACTCAGTCCTTGTTTGCTTATGCATTTTGTTCCGGTTCTCTCCAATGATTTGATTTGTACTTGTTATAGGCCTTGTTTGGGCTATTGTTGTGATAATTGTGAAGCTGGAAAGGCTAGTGACTGATATAGGGATTGAGTACCGTGTTGAGCGTTGTGTGAGATATGTTAGGTCAGGCTACGCGCCGCAGTAAATGTTGGATCGGGTTGTACACCGTAACAAGCCTTTGGGCCATGATATTGGATCGGGCTGCACGTCGTAGCAGTGCTTGGATCGGGCTGCACGCCGCATTAGTATTGGGACGGGCTGCATGCCACAGCAGTATTGGGTCTGGTTGCCCGCCGCAGCAATTTAGCGCTTGGGCTGTAGGAGCCCCTCCAGAGTCTGTACACACCCCCAGTGAGCGCAGGTACCTTGAGTGTGAGTATTGAGGCTGAGAGCCGAGCGATTGAGTTGTTGAGATAGATGAGTGACAGTAGCCCATGTGAGGTTGTATATTGCTTTTATTTATTGATGCACCTTGTTGCTAGTCATTTCTGTTGTGATGTTTTGGAGGACTTATACTATGTCACATGAGCTCAAAATGTCTGATTTTTGAAACACCAGTTTGAAAGCGTGCCTAAATTCCAGGACTGTATTATGTGTAGCACGGTTTTGTTTTTCTCAGTTCCTTATTTATTTCTGTTACTTGCTGAGGTGGTTGTACTTATGCTACATCCTGCACTTTATGTGCAGATCCAGGTGTGTTTGATCACGGTGGTCGTTGAGTTCGAGCGCGATCAAGTATCGGAGACTACGAGGTAGCTGCCGGCGTCCGCAGGACCTTGACTCTCCTTCTATATTCCTTTCTGTTTTGTATTGATATTTAGACACTGATTGTATTAGCTTGATTATTTAGATGCTCATGACTTAGTGACACCCCGATGTCGGGCTTTTCTTTTCCGCACTTTTGTTTTGGTTTGAACTCTTTTACGAAGGTTTTTATGCTAGATAGCCTTGAAATTATTTTTGAAATGAAAATATCAGTTTGTTTTGGAATGAGTCGGCTTGCCTAGTTCCACGATAGGCACCATCACGACAAGTTAGGATTTTGGGTTGTGACATTGGTGACCGAACTCGGACCCTTTGGTGTCTAAAATATGGATATAGGGACCACTTTATCGATTGCGAACATCTCCTTTGCGGCCGGTTGTTCTCCGTAAATTGTCTTAATCCTTCTTGGCATTGGGATTTTCAACACCTGGTGCAGTGTCGAGGGCACTGCCCTCATGTTGTAAATCAACGGCCTCCCAAACAGAGCATTATATCTCATATCTCCTTCGATCATGTAGAACTTTACTTCCTGAATGGTTCCGGTAATGTTATCTCCCCATTAGTGGTCTCACATGCCATGTTGAATCCGTTTAGAACTTGGACTGCAGGCACAATTTGGTCTTGTAGACCCAACTATTATACGACTCTTGATCTGATGATATTGGTCGAGCTACCTAGATCAATTAACACACATTTAACTCGAGATTTATTTATAAATACCAATATTACGAGAGCATCATTATGTGGCTGCACGATGCCTTCAGCGTCCTCGTCGTTGAAAGATAAGGTTCCTTCTGTCACGTAATCTCGAGTCCGTTTTTCCCTTGTGATGGATTCTTTGGTGCGCTTTAACATCGGCACCTGGGAGACATCGACTCCACCGATGATTGTATTAATGATGTACTGAGGTTCCTCCTACTCGACCTGCTTATTAGAGTCCCTATTCCTGAAATGGTTTTTGTCTCGATAGCTCAGGAATTCTCGGAGATGTCCATTGTTGAATAACCGGGCTACTTCCTTTCTCAGTTATCGGCAATCTTCAGTTCTGTGGCCGTGAGTGCCATGATATTTACACATTAGGTTGGGGTCCCTTTGGGCTGGATCGGACTATAAAGGCCGAGGCCACTTGGTGTCTTTGATACGCCCGATGGCAGATACGATGGGAGCAGCATCGACGTTGAAGTTGTACTCTGATAACTTCAGTACTTCCTTAGGCCCGATGGGCCTATCGAATCCTCTTTTTCTCATGAGTCCCCGGTTATTTTGACCTCGATCGCTTCTCCTTTCACTTCTCATAGGGTTTCGCCCATATCCATTACCTCTTCGGTCTCCATTGTATGGTTGATACAGGTCCCTATTTGATCTTTGTTCACGATCAATGTCTCTTTTGGATCTGTCTATAGCTCTGACGGGAAAAACTGACTCGCAAGGGGCTCCAAGCTGATCATCTTCGACCCTAATTTTTTATTGATACCGGCTATGTACGTCGGCCCAAGTTACAGCTAGATATTCTATCAGATTTTGCTTCAACTGTTGTGAAGCCAATGAGCTTCGAGTATTGAGTCCTTGGGTGAAGTCCTGAACGGCCCAATCTTTCGCGACCGGAGGCAGGTCCATTCGTTCCATTTGAAAACGGGATACGAATTCCTTGAGCATCTCATTATCTCTTTGTTTTACTTTAAAAATATCTGACTTCCTGGTCTCGACCTTGATGGCACCGGCGTGTTCTTTCACGAAGGAGTCAGCAAGCATAGAAAACGAGTCAATAGAATTAGGGGGTAAGTTTTGATACCATATCATAGCTCCCTTTGACAAAGTTTTCCTGAACTTTTTCAGCAGGACGTACTCGATCTCATCATCCTCCAAGTCGTTCTCTTTGATGGCACACGTGTAGGAGGTCACATGCTCATTTGGGTCAATTGTTCCATTATACTTAGGAATCCCGGGCATGCGGAACTTCTTTGGGATTGGCTTCAGAGCTGCTCTCGGAGGAAAAGATTTTGAACAAACTTCTTGGAATCTGGCCCCTTCATTATCGGTGGTGCTCTTGGGATTTGGTCGACCTTGGAATTGTAGGTTTCTACCTTTTTATCATTGGCTTAGATTTTCTTTTCTCTCGATTTTATCCATTTTGTCAGTTTCTCGAGCATTTGTATGATCTCGTGGTTAGTCTCTGGTTCATCTTCACTTGGCCTCTCCATGACTGGTTCATTTCTGCGAGTGATTTTCCGGGACGGCTAGGGCTCAACTCTGCTGGGGGCACGACTTTGGTTCTGCAACTGGGCTATCGCTGCCCGTTGAGCCTGTAGCATTTCGAAAATCTCTAGAAAGTTGATCACATCTCCTTCATTGTCATGTGTATTTTGGGCTACCGATCGGACTCCCTCGCGGACGTTGTTCTCAGGATCAGTAGGCAAATTCGTATTAATGACCACATGTGAGTTAGCATCGACCGGGTCCGTGGTCGGAACTCCGTTGGGATCGACAGAAGGCACCTCGTTACTGGGTACCATATTGTTGCTCTCGTCATGGTGACCGGACTCAGCATCCATGTTTAGAGGGGCAGATTGGGAGTTCGACATTTTAAACTTTGACTTGAAATGAAAGACACTTCAAAGTATAAGTATAAAATAGGGTGCGTTATGGAAATTTGTATCAAATTTTCACTATTATCCTTAGCCCCATTGTGGGCGCCAAACTGTTTACCCTAAAAAAATAAATAACAATTAAATTTATAAATGGTTTTAAGGATACATAGATTTATCCAATACAAACGGTAAAGATTACTAGAATAAACATATAAGAGATATAATAAATTATCAAACCCCTTGAAAATAAGGGGGGTGATTCTGGACTCGAGGGCAGTATCCGTCTTCAATCCCGGGCTTATAATAATGAAATACTTACCAACAAATGTAAAAGCTTTGAATAAAAGAATAATAGTATATTGCATTGGTATGCGTGTTACAATGTGTCTAATGAATAATTAGACTCCCCTTTTATATAGTAGGGGAGTCCTACTCTAGGTACAATTCCATAAAAGGTAAAAAATCTTCCGTTTAACTAATTACCGGATTTCCGTCGATACGTGCCGAGATCCACGCCGCGATATTCGACCGGTCACGGATATCACGGTCTCATGTTAATCATATTCGGTCGTCCGATAATGCTCTCTGAAGTCTTTTAAGATTTGAACCGATACCGGGGTCATGACCCCGATATTCTCGAGGGCGGGCATCGTCCCCCGGAACCTATCTCGATGAGTCCCTTACCTCAATTCCGGCTCCTTCTCATCACGTCCCTTACTCGATTTATTTTATCGGAAATCGGGCCGCATCATGGATCCGGTTTCACCCATATATATATATATATATATATATATATATATATAAAAGATGCGCTGAAATAAATACATTGAACGAATTGGGAGGAAATTAAAGTAGGAAACAGACATATATAGCTGAAATTGTGAGTAGAAGACAAAAGCACTTTGGGTTGCAGGCTGCTCATGTGTTCCTTAACATTTCATGGAATTGCGTTACTTACACCAGCTAGAGGATAACTTTTTTTAAAAAAAAAATAGTGCACGAGTTTTGTGGACATGTGATCTGAAGCCAAAAGATGAAGGGGCTCTAGCGCTAGAACGAGCACTCCTAGTAACAAAAAATAATAGTGTTCGAGTTCCCATAGCAACGCCGATACGGACTCTCAGACAAGATCAGTGGTTATATATCCGATTTCCAAGATTACATCACCAAGAAACGACGTTAGTAATTAGGGGTCTCAAATGGAGATTTGGACTGAATTTGAGTGAATAAAAACAATTAAATCAATAACTTGGTTAATACCAGCCCAAAGGTTAGTCTGGCTGAATTGGGATGGACTAAACAATGATTCCATAGCTTAATTCGCTCAATTCTAATCAAATTTTAATTTCTTTAATTTAATTAACTATCAAATAAAATAAAGAGAACTTTTTGTTCCTTTGCTATGGCTATATCTAACACATAAACAATAAAAAGATGATTTGATCCTTTTAAATATGTTGACAACTATGCCCAAATTAATTTGCATAAATATTGCAGATCATATTTGCATGGGCTAATTTTGCTCGTCACTGGGGAGAGAAGTACTGCAAGAACATGGTAGGTGTTTAAATGTCACGGACGATGGACGAACACAAATAAAATACAATTACCAACAAAAAAGAAACTCATATAAAATGCGGCATGTTTATTTGGCGATGTAACCTTTCTTAGTTAAATCATTTCGAACAGATCGAACTGTAGGACACAAATATTTCAAAATGGCGTAGGCGTAAGCCTCAAGATGCGGGACGTAAGCCCTATGAGTATTTAATTTTTAATATTTCATAAAATAATGTAATTATAATCAATATTTTTAAATAGATAAAATTGCATAAAATTGAAGAATACTATAATCAAGTGAAAAAAATATATAGATGTGCTTCATACCCATAAAAAAGTAGTCAAAACAATTCATTATATGCTACTTACAAGCACAATTAACTTGAGTTGAAAAGAATAAAATTTTCTACACGGAGGAATAAAAAAGATGACTAACTTGCAATTTAAAATTTGAAGTTGCTTCAATGGAGGAGATGTAGTTTTCTTTGTATTTGCAAAAAATAAATTGACTGTTTGCTGCTTTTGGTAGATAGTAGCAGACTAGCGGACAAGGTAAAGAATTGGAAAATGCCATAAATTAGGGTTTCTGGCAATAAAATAAAATAAAATAAAAGGTCTTGACTTTTGTATTTAATGTTTCATTTCCTTTTTAAAACTTTTGAACAATTACAAGCTGACGTTTGAGAATTTGTGTATTATATTAAAGACTTATTTAACAAATTTTATTTTAATTTGAAAAAGTCTCTTTGGCTTACGACTCACTACAAAAAGTGCATCAACGCCCGGACCTATGCCCCAAGTTGCTAGTCGTACGCCTCTTGAGACGTTCGTCCCCCACTATCACTTCGAGGCATTCTTAGTGCATCTCGCCTGGGGCTCACCCCAAAAACGTCTATGACTTTAAAATTTACTTACGTTTCTGCTTCATTCTAACTCTTTTTTTTTTTTTAATCTTTTCGCATCAATGAAACAAATTTAGTTGACAAATATAGTTTACACGCCATTAACAATGTACTGTTAAGTTGCGTTAGATTTATTAAAAGAGAAAATGATACTATAAAGTCGCTGTCAAAATATAATAGTCGAAAAATATATATTTTATATATATATATATATATATATATATATATATATATATATATATATATATATTATATATTATATATATAAATTATATAAATTTTATACACTTTTTCGGTTACCCAATATAAATAGTTTTTGGTACGGTTTGAAAATATGATTGAGATGTCCGAATCAATCGCACGATCTGTATTGCAAAATAACAGTTTTAGTATCCTGGTAATGGAAGGATTGAGATTGAAGCTTGTTTGATCACTGGGAATTAATCAAAAGATACTCCTATTTCCTTTTTGTAGAAGTGGTTTACAAACTTGTCAGTACTAGTTTTATGTTTCTATCTTTTTTTTTTTTTTAACGCATGAGAAATTTATTTTTACACATAAGAGAACTATGTTTACATATAAAAGATTTAAATATGACACTTTCGTAATTTCAAAATCGTAAATGGCTATGAAAGCTCATTTCCTCGTGAAAAAATAGAATGTATTAATTACTTATATGATTATTCAATTATCCAAAATTATGGACTAAAGTCACTTTTCTTTCTTGGTAACAAGAAAGTCATTCAGCTATTCATGTTGGACACTTATGGTCTCTCAAATAGAATTACCAAACTTTTCGGTGGAAAAATATGTTGTGGCAGAGAAAAAATCCACCCATACACTCAACCTAACTCGCTAAAAATAAAAATCACTCGCTAAATTAAATCAAACGCTAAAACATATTTTTTATTTTAGCGGGTTAGGTTGGGTGTATGAGTGGATTTTCTATGTTTTATTTGGGTGTTAATTATTTTATTTGGTCCAAACATATAAAATAATCCATGTGAACTGCCATGTCACATTTTTCTACGAAAGATTTGATAATTCCGGTTGAGTTACCGTGTGTGTGCAATAGAAATAGTTGAGTGACTTTCCTGTTACAAACGAAAGAATAGTTACTTTAGTCCATAATTTTAGATAAATTGATGATTATCTAAGTAATGACTCGAAAAAAAATACTACACAATCAAGTTACTTAAATAATAATTGAAAGCGCCATATTTAATAGCATTGATAGTTATTCTAATATAAATAATAAGTAACATGTTATTAAATTACGTCAATAATATAAAAAAGTCCATTACATTATGCTAACTTGAGCTAAATCGAGTAATGAAAACAACTCACAACACATGCAAGTACATTTCTCATTGATCAATTTTGGAAGAATCTAGAGAGAAGAAATGAGCTGGGTACAGACTAGAGAGAAGGGCAGTTATGTTTGAGTGAATCTGATTTCTAGATTCACTGTGCTATATAACATCCCCCATGTGCCTAACTAATACCTTTATTTACATACATAACTAACTACCCTAAACTTCTCTCAATTACACTTTGACCATTGACTCTCAATACTCCCCCTCAAGCTGGAGTGTGAAAGACATCAAACACTCCAAGCTTGGAGAGTAGTAACTGGTGTTGTACTGTTCCTAGGCCCTTGGTCATCAAGTCAACTAGTTGTTGCTTGGAAGGAATGTAATTGGTAGTAATTTTTTCTCTCACAAAGTGATAATCGATCTTTATATGCTTTGTCCTATCGTGAAAGATAGGATTCGCTGCGATTTGTATCGCAACTTTGCTATCACAATGTAGGTGTACTGGCTTATGTACCTTCACTCCCAACTCTCCCAATAATCATGTCATCCAAATGACTTCTATAACTACAGTTGTCATGCTTTTGTATTCTGCTTCTACCGAGCTTCTACTTACTATTTGTTGTTTCTTAGATTTTCAAGACAACAATGAATCTCTCATCTTCACAACATAGCCTTTGATTGATCTCCTAGTGTTGGGACAAGCAGCCCAATTTGAGTCACAGTAAGCTGTGAGTGTATGAGTTTCTCCTCTCTTCAAAAGTATTCCAAGGCCTAGTGAACCTTTGATGTACCTGACAATACCCATTGCTGCATTCAAATTAGATTGTTTTGGCTTTTGCATAAATTGGCTCAGAACTTGCATTACAAAGCATAGGTCTGGTCTTGTGATTGTCAAATACAGTAACTTTCCTATTAGTTTTTGATAGGGTTCTATATCTTCCAATTCTGCATCTTCAGTAATTCCCATATGCATATCATAGTCTACAGTTGTTAGCTTATGATTGAGTTCCATTTGTGTGGAAACAGGTTTAAAACTATTAAGACCTACTTTAGATACCAATTCCAAAGCATATTTTCTTTGATTAAGAAGTATTCCTTCCTTTGACCTCATCACTTCTATACCTAAGAAGTACCTTAGTTCCCCCAAGTCTTTCATCTTAAAGTTACCATGTAGGGAATCATTTGCCTCTTGTATCATGTTAGCATTACTACATGTAATTAATAAATCATCAACATATACTAGAATGATTACAATATCAGCCCCTCTTTTCTTAGTGAAAAGAGAATAATCATATGGACTTTGTATATATCCAGCTTACATGAGAGCAGTGGTTAGTTTTATGTTCCACTGTCTAGAAGCCTATTTGAGTCCATATAGGGATTTCAACAACCTGCAGACCTTATACTCCCGTTGTTGGAACCCCTGAGGCATCTCTATGTAGACTTCTTTCTCCAAATCACCTTGGAGGAAGGCATTATTAATATCCATCTGGAATAATGGCCAGTCTTTTGATGTTGTCACCCCAATTACTATCCTTACTGTGACCATTTTGCCACATGTGAGAATGTTTCATGGTAGTCTAGCCCATCCTGTTGAGTGTAACCCTTGGCCACTACCTTGCTTTGAATCTATCAACCTCTCCATTGGCTTTTTATTTAATCTTGTATACCCATTTTGATCCCACTGTTTGTTTTCCTAGTGGTAAGGATACTACCTCCCAAGTCTAGATATCCTCAAAAGCTTTAACCTCCTGCTTCATTGCCTCTATCCAACTCTTGTCAGTTGCAGCTTCCTTGAAGCTTCTAGGTTCTGTCACGACCCAAAATCCACTATAGACCGTGATGGCGCCCAACGTCGCCGTTAGGCAAGCCAACGGTAAACTATTAGCTTAATTATACATTTTATTATTTTTAAAATCATAAGTCTTATTAATCAAGGGATTCAATGAGTTTAAAAATCATAAACACTTAAAATATTAGTAAGATATAAAATAAAAGATGATGATATTAAGCCGAACCATAACAATCACTAGAATATCCCCAAAACCTAGTGTCACAAGTGCATGAGCATTTACTAAGGAGTACAATAATAATACAACATCTGTCCAAAATGTAAATAAGACAGGAATGAGTAAATAGTATGATGGAGACTCTGTGGGCTGTGATACGTAGCCTGGAATGCAGCTCAACAAAAGTCTCCTCAACAACTACGCCTACGCGCCAAGATGATCACTAAATGAACATGTCAGATCATGCACATTTAGTGCAGAAGTGTAGCATGAGTACGTAAATTCACACGTACCCAGTAAATATTTAGCCTAACCTCGGAGAAGAAGTGATGAGGGGTCGACATCGACACTTACTAGAGGTCCAATAAAGAAGTATGATAGATCATAAACAGATATGAAGCACAACAGTAATAATGGGGTAAAACTATAATTTACATAATCTTCCAAAAATTCTTTTAAAGATATAAACCTTTTAATCTCGCATTCTATCTCGACAGCTCATATATATTAAGTGCCAACATCAAACGGGTAAGGAGTACCATATAAAATGTCAGGCATCAGTAGAAGGAAAGTCTCATGAATAGTTGGACTGCTAGCGGTATAACGCACGATTATGCTGAGGTCGTACGGTCCGATCTAGAGTGGTGTGCACACTTCCGAGAATCGACCGGCGCAGACTAGATATGCATCTCAATATACTGCTAAGGCATTCAGCCCGCTCCACAAGAAAGGAAGAAACATATCGAATTACGAGTCATGTGCTTACAACACAGATACAAGTGCATAATAGTGAATATACCCCTTTACCTTTATCAAATATCTTGGCAACAACTCAAGGTGATAAAGCTCGGCCTAATATATATATGTTTCTAAATCAATTTCAATTAATTAAGCTAGCAAAATGAGTCCAAACAATTCAAATATTACAGGATAATGTCCAAAGTCTACCCGAACATAAACATGTTTTAACTATGTACGGACACATGTCACCTCATGCGTACGTAGCACCCACAACTAGTAGCACATAATAATCATATCACCTAGGGGGTAGTTTCCCCCTCACAAAGTTAGACAGGAGATTTATCTCGCTCTAAAGTTTCATAAGCGGCTCCCACGCCTCTCTAACACCTCAAACCAATGCCCATCGATCCGAAACTAGTCAAACAATATGCAAATCAATAAAAATATACTCCAATGCATATAATTTAATAATTTATAATGATTCTCAACTCCGCTCGAAAAGTCAACAAAGTCAACCCTCGGGCTCACGCGCCCGAATTTCGAAAAACTTAAAGATTATCATTACCCATAACACTACGAACTCAATTATATAATTTATTCCTAATTTCATATCCAATTTCGTGGTCAAAATCTAAAAATATTAAATTTTAGGTTTTCTACTAAAATCCTACAATTTCTACTAACTTCCATATTTAAATCCATATATAAACCATGTATTTAACTCATAATGTGTATAAATCTCGTACTTCAAGATTGATGATGAAAATGGCTCCTCCAAATCACCTCAAAAATCGCCCAAACAAGAGAGTAATGAGTGAAATGAGCAAAAATCCCCATTTAAAACGTTCTGCCAAGACCCGTCCTACATCACGTTCACAACCACCCGATCGCGTTCGTGATGCCCAGCTTCTCCTGCCCTTCGCATTCACACTTTGCTCCTCACGTTTGCGAAGGCCTTCTGCCTCACAACCACCCAGCCTTCTTCGCGTTCGCGACCTCCATGTCGCGTTCGCGTAGGTTGCCTCAGCTCTTCTTCGTGTTCGCGACCTCTGTGTCGCGTTCGCGATGAGCAAAATTAAGAAACCCCCAAAATCTTTCTTCGTGAATGCATGAGACCCTTCGCGTTCGCGAAGAACAAAACCAGACACCAGCACCAGCAGTTGCAAAACAAGGAAAAATGGTCTGAAACCACTTTGAATAATATCCGAGGCCCCGGGTGTCACGACCCAAAACGATGGGCTGCGACGGATGCCCGAGTCCTACCTGTCGAACACTCTTAAGCTTGCGTCTAAGATATAAACATGATTAGTGTACGTGAGGGAAACCTGTCCAAAAGACATATATACATAAACATGCAGAATACATTGCAGTGAGCCGGCAAGGCTACTATAGACAACTATATATCCAAAACTAAAAGCCGGTGAGGCCACTTACTATCCAACTATACATACTGTCTACAGACCTCTAATAGAATATACAACTGTACAAGGATGGGATTGGGCCATGTCATACCCATACATGTATAAAGCATATCATACCAAAATCAAAAGCAGCTACGGATCAAATGGAGCATGCCAACTCTCGCAGATCAAGGATCCTAAGAAGGGGGACCGTCAGCTTGTCTACCTGCACCTACGGGCATGAAACGAAGGCCCCGGGAAATATGGCATCAGTACGAATAATGTACTGAGTATGTAAGGCATACAAATCAGTACATAAAATACATAGATGAAACAGGGAATAAAGAATTCCACCTGTAAGTCTAAATAACTTTATAAATCCTGAAACATTTATAATGTCATGCACGTACGTATAAATATCGTGTCATGCATAGGTATAGGTGTACATAATATCATCAAGCCTCTGAGGGCATCCCATCATATCATCTCGGCCATTGTGGACAAAATCATCAACATATACCAACTGATCAGGTGGTGGTGCGTATATAACGCCGTAACCTTTTCCCATATCCCATATATATATAACGCCATTTGGTCATGGGTCAATGTAAATGAATGCAATGCATGATAAGTACGTCAATAAAATCTTTCGGAGTGTCATAAGACCATTATGCCTCTGATTAATATCATGAAATAGACGTTATCAACTTACGTATTTTCTGAGACCCATGAACAGACGATAGAATAATAAGACTTATGGGAAAACAAGAATATACGCATCTCTAGCGTTTCTACGAATAGAGTAATTTATGGAAGTTGTGCATTTGCTCGTTTCATTTGTGTCGTATCGATCATGCCAAAAGAAAGAAGGGATAGCCTTAACATACCTGGAGTAGGAAAAAATTCGTATGATATTCTTAAAAAATATTGCACCGTACTCCTTTAGAACCGCAAAATTTCACGTTGCTATTGTGCTAAGAAATCTCGTTGGTTGAAGAAATCACGTTGTAGTGTCTTTGTAGGAATTGTAGGAATTTGTAAGAAATTGTGTTGCTAATGTGATAAAGCTTACGTTCTTGATTGTAGTGTTGTGTAAGGAATTTTAGGAATCTGATTGTAGTGGTTGAGAATGAAATGTTGTTTGTATTCAAAATCCTAGAAATGAAGTGTCTTGAAATTAATATATTAGGTTGCCACCTAATCACAAATGACCAAGAGTCATTTGTTTGGTTAGTGTCTTGCTGTCACGTGGGGTGGGGGAGGGGTCTTAATCTTATCCTATAACCAATTAATTAATTAGGTAATATTCCGCTACCCGATAATTAACCAATTACCCACATAATTAAGAATTATCTCAAATTACTTAAACTACTACTCATTTTTAATATACTTTATACATCATACTATCATAGTCATATGGTACCTTGTATGATACGAGTCCATAAATATCGGGTATTATAGCTCGCACTGTATTTTATCCCAAATCGATAATCTTCAATCGAAACTCATTTTCTTTAATTCGGGTACCTTTTACCTTTCATGGAACTAACTTATCGCTTGTTATAAGTAGCATAAATACGTTAACGTACGAAAATGCGAGATGTGACATCTTTCCCCCCTTAGAAACATTCGTCCTCGAATGTTTAACTCCCCGGGATCTATATAACTTTGGCAGAGTCGCCTTTGTAATAATACTACTACCAACTCGTCCTGTATAAACTTAATGATTCAACGCCACATAGAACCACAATCATCAATAACTAACACAAGGATCCATACACGTACCTTAAGGTTGTGATGTCTCAGTCGGACCCTTCTCTGGAGGAGGAAATAAGTAGGGATATCTAGTCTTCATGTCTTTCTCTTTCACCGAAGCTACATCTTTAGTTCTCAATCTCCGAACATGTCTGTCTAATATAGCAATGGGAGTTTCTTCATATGATAGCTGCTCTGTGACCTAAACATCGTCAACTGACACGATTCTAGAAGGATCTCCGATACATTTACGGAGCATAGACACATGAAAGATTGGATGTACAGACTCCAAGTCTGAAGGTAAGTCTAACTCATATGCTATATGGCCTACCTTGCATATGATCCTATATGGTCCAATGTACTGGGGGCTAAGTTTTCCTTTCTTACCGAACCTCATAACACCTTTCATCGGTGATACATTTAGGAATACCTAGTCGTCAACCTGAAACCCCAAGTCTCGTCGTCGATTATCTGCATAAGACTTCTGACGGCTTTGAGATGCTAATAGCCTTTCCTGTATAAGCTTAGTTTTCTCGATTGCCTGTTGTACCAATTCTGGTCCTACTAACGTAGTTTCCCCAACATCAAACCAACTTATAGGTGACCTACACTTCCGTCCATAAAGAGCTTCGTATGAAGCCATCTGAATACTGGAATGGTAGCTATTATTATATACGAACTTAATAAGCGGCAGATGATCATCCAAGCTACCTTTGAAGTCTATCACACAAGCTCATAACATATCCTCAAGTGTCTAAATAGTACGCTCAGCATGTCCATCTGTCTGGGGATGAAATTTTGTACTAAGACTGACCTGAGTCCCCAATCCGTTTTGGAAGGACCTCCAGAAATTTGCTGTAAACTGAGCTCCTCTATCCGAGATAATAGATACAGGGACACCATGCAGTTGTACTATCTCCTTAATATAAAGCCTTGCATAATCCTCTGCGGAATATGTAGTCCTAACGGGCAGAAAATGGGTTGACTTTGTAAGCCTATCAACAATCACCCATATCGAATCGAACTTGCGCTGGGTACGAGGTAAGCCTACGATGAAATCTATATTAACTACTTCCCATTTCCAAGCCGGAATCTCCATAGCCTGCAATAATCCACCGGGTTTTTTATGCTCAATCTTAACCCGCTGACAGTTAAGGCACTAAGCAACAAAGTCCGCTATATCCTTTTTCATTTCGTCCCACCAATATACTTCCCTAATATCATGATACATCTTTGTTGCTCCTGGATGGATAGAATAATGAGAATAGTGAGTTTCTCCCATGACCTGCCGACGCAGCCCTGCAACATTAGGGACACATAATCATGCTCGATATCTGAAGTCCCCATCTTCTGTAACCTCAAATGGTGTCTTCTCCTTCTGAGGGGTTGTATCCCTATAATGAACTAACACAGGATCCTCGTACTGGCGTTCCTTTACTTCAGTTACTAAAGAGGATGTTGCTGTATCCTGAATAGTAATTCCAATATCACCTGAGTCCAGTAACTGAACTCCAAGACTAGCTAGCTGATGAAGCTCATGGGCTATTCCTCTCTTCTCTAGCTGTAAATATGACAGGCTACCCATAGATCTACGGCTGAGGGCGTCGGCTACCACATTCCCCTTCCCCGGATGGTATAAAATATCAATGTCATAATCTTTAAGTAGCTCCAACCATCTCCTTTATCGTAAATTCAATTCATTTTGGTGAAGATATACTGGAGGCTCCTATGATTCGTATAGATATCAACATAAATGCCATACAAGTAGTGCCTCCACATCTTTAGTGCATGAATCAGTGTGGCTAAATCTAAATCATGGGTTGGGTAATTCTTCTCGTGTTTTCTTAGTTGTCTAGAAGCATAAGCTATAACCCTACCATGATGCATCAGTACATAACCCAATCAAATGCCCGAGGCATCACAGTAGATAACATAACCATCGGTCCCTTCTGGTAGCGTTAGAACTGGTGCTGAAGTTAATCTGTCCTTCAATGCTTGAAAACTCCATTCGTAAGCATCAGTCCATTGAAACTTTGCTCCTTTCTGAGTCAACTTTGTCAAAGGTGCCGAAAGGGAAGAAAATCCCTCTACAAATCTCCTGTAATAACCTACCAAACTGAGAAAGCTACAAATCTCCGTCGGTGTTGTGGGTCTAGGCCAAGTTTTTACTGCCTCAATCTTTTATGTATCAACCCGGATACCTTCATCCGAAATGATATGCCCAAGGAAAGCTATAGAGTTCAACCAGAATTCACATTTAGAGAATTTTGCATACAACTTCCCTTTTTGTAGAACTCTGAGCACAGTACGCAAATGATCTGCATGCTCAGCCTCTGAACGAGAATACACCAATATATCATCAATAAATACAATTACGAACATGTCTAAAAAGGGTCTAAACATACGGTTCATCAAATCCATGAATACTGCTGGGGCATTGGTTAAACCGAATGACATAACACGAAACTTAAAATGCCCGTATCTGGTCCTGAATGTTGTCTTCGAAATATCTTTCTGCTTAACCCTTACCTGATGGTACCCGGACCTCAAGTCTATCTTTGAGAAATACTTGGCACCTTGTAACTGATCAAATAAATCATCAATCCTCGGGAGCGGGTACTTATTCTTAGTTGTCACCTTATTCAATTGTCTATAATCAATACATATTTGTAAGGAACCATCTTTCTTCCTCACAAATAACACTAGTGCTCCCCACGGTGATGTACTAGGTCTGATAAAGCCTTTTTCAAGCAAGTCCTTTAGTTGTTCCTTCAACTCTTTCAGCTCTGCGGGGGCTATTCTATAGGGAGGAATAGGTATTGGATGAGTATCTGGTAGTAGGTCACTAGCAAACTCAATTTCTCGCTCTGGCAGAAGACTTGGAAGCTCATCGGGAAGCTCATTAACCACGGGGATGGACTGAATGGTTGTTGACTCTACTTCCACATCCCGAACCCGAACAAAGTGATAAATATAGCCCTTTATGATCATCTTCCTCGCCTTGAGATAGGAAATAAATTTACCTCTCGGTGATGCCGTATTACCTTTCCATTCCAAAATAGGCTCCCCTGGAAATTTAAATCGGACTATCTTTGATCTACAATCAACGTTGGCATGACAAGAAGCCAACCAATCCATACCGATTATAACATCAAATTCTACCATATCTAAATCGATTAGGTCCGCTACGGTAGATCGACTATGAACTACTATTATGCAACCTCTATATACTCGTTTAGCTATCACTGAGTCCTCAACAGGTGTGGACACCTCAAAAGGTTTAACTAATTCAGGTTTTATTCCAAACTTACTAGCAACCAACGGAGTAACATATGATAAGGTGGAACCTGGGTCAATCAGTGCATATACATCATATGAGAAGACTGATAATATACCTATAACAACATCGGGTGATGATTCTTGATCATGTCGTCCTACTAATGCATAAATGCGGTTCTGAGGACCGCTCGAGCTAGATACTCTACCTTTGCCTCTACCACGACTCATTGGTTCTTATGAACCTTGCCCAGGAGGGCGTACTGATAATGATGAACCAACAACAGATCCCGCTGGCTGGGCTATGCTTGCATCACCTCTCATCGGACAATCCCTCATAACGTGGCCTGGATAACCATAAGTATAACAAACACCCAACCCCATACGGCACTGCCCGATATGTTGCTTACCACACGGAGCACATCATGGCAAGGGCGACCTCAACTGACTTGACTCACCCCTATACTGAGAACCTGAGGCCTTGAAATTCTGACCAAGCCCTGAATATGTGGAACGATCAAATATCTTACCGCCAAACTGAAGGGGTGCGCTAGTCGATGGCTGGGCTGGATACCTCGGGTATTGTTGTCTCTGACCACCTTGAAACTCACCAGAAGGACCCGAAGACCTCACTCTCTTATTTTGGGCCCTATCAGGCTCACAATCGGCCCTCTGCTTCTGCTTACGCTCCTCTAAACCCTGAGCGTATGCCTGAATACGAGAAATATCCATGTCTTCCTGAAGTGAGACTGACATACAATCGTTAAGCAAGTGCGGCTCTAACCCCATCACGAACCGGTGAACTCGATCCTCCATCTTAGATACAATAGTGGGAGCATACCTAGCCAATGAATCAAACTGAAGACTGTATTCCCGAACACTCATGTTACCTTATCGAAGGGTCAAGAACCTATCAACTCTGGCCCATCTAAGCTCTGGTGGCAGATAATGATAAAGAAAAGCCTCTGTAAACTCCTACCATACTGTTGGAGGGGCATCCTCACCTTTGGACAATTCCCAAGACTCGTACCAATTAACTGCAACATCTTGGAGTCTATAGGAAGCTAGCTCAACTTACTCAGTAGTAGTGTCCTTCATTACCCTCAACGTCCTCTGTATTCTATCAATAAATACATGATGGTCCTCATTTGGATCTACCCCCGTGAATACCAGAGGGTCTAAATTAATCAAATCACGAACCCTCGTATTGACGGACCTATCTGCATGACCAATACCTACTTACTGACGCCGAGCCTGTAAGGCTACTCATCGAGTTAATAGCTAAATAGCATCTCTCATCTCCTGACCCGGTGTATCTGGCTGAGGGGTTAAACGTACATGGGCAGGCGCTGGAGCTATTGCCCCTCGGAGCTCTCCTGGAGAGGGCGGGGTATGTGAAGTCTGAGATGGAATCTCACTATGAGACTCTCCCCGAGCCCTGGTAACTCGTGGCGCTCGACAAGTAATCTCACCAGCCACGGACTTTCCCTTCTGGGCAGCTGTAGTCTTTGGAGGCATCGCTGAAAATATAACATATCGTTAAGAACATGAATTCTTATATGGCATGATCTAAGATAAGAAGAGAGGATAACACCATATATGTCCTGTAGCCTCCTGTTTATAAGTGTGGTGCACGACACACCCATAAACAAGACTCTACTAGACACTGTCTATAGACAACCCTAGGACAGAACTGCTCTGATACCACTTTTGTCACAACCCAAACCGATGGGCCGCGATGGATGCCCGAGTCCTACCTGTCGAACACCCTTAAGCATGCGTCTAAGATATAAACATGATTAGTGTACGTGAGTGAAACCTGTCCAAAAGACATATATACATAAACATGCGGAATACATTGGGGCAAGCCGGCAAGGCTTCTATAGACAACTATATATCCAAAACTGGAAGCCGGTGAGGCCACATACTATCCAACTATATATACTGTCTATAGACCTCTAACAAAATATACAACTGTACAAGGACGGGATTGGGCCACATCATACCCATACATGTATACAAGCATATCATACCAAAATCAAAAGCAGCTCCAGATCAAATGGAGCAAGCCAACTTTCGCTGATCAAGGATCCTAAGAAGGGGGATCGTCAGCTTGTCTACCTGCACCTACGGGCATGAAACGCAGGCCTTGGGAAACAGGGCGTCAGTACGAATAATGTACTGAGTATGTAAGGCATATAAATTAGTACATAAAAGACATAGATGAACAAGGGAATAAAGAATTCCACCTGTAAGTCTAAATAACTTTGTAAATTTTAAAACATTTATAATATCATGCACGTGCATATAAATGTCGTGTCTACATAGGTATAGGTGTACATAAAATCATCAAGCCTCTGAGGGCATCCCATCATATCATCTCGGCCACTATGGGCAAAATCATCAATATATACCAACTAATCAAGTGGTGGTGCATATATAGCGCCGTAACCTTTTCCCATATCCCATATATATATATATATATATATATATATATATATATATATATATATATATATATATATATATAACGCCATTTGGTCATGGGTCAATGTAAATGAATGCAATGCATGATAAGTATGTCAATAAAATCTTTCGGAATGTCATAAGATCATTATGCCTCTAATTAATATCATGAAATAGACGTTATCAACTTATGTATTTTCTGAGACCCATGAACAGACGATAGAATAATAAGACTTATGGGAAAACAAGAATATACGCATCTCTAGCGTTTCTACGAATAGAGTAATTTATGGAAGTTGTGCATTTGCTCGTTTCATTTGTGTCGTATAGATCATGCCAAAAGAAAGAAGGGATAGCCTTAACATACCTGGAGTAGAGAAAAATCCGTATGATATTCTTGAAAAATGTTGCACCGTACTCCTTTAGAACCGCAAAATTTCACGTTGCTACTGTGCTAAGAAATCTCGTTGGTTGAAGAAATCACGTTGTAGTGTCTTTGTAGGAACTTGTAGGAATTGTAGGAATTTGTAAGAAATTGTGTTGCTAATGTGCTAAAGCTCACATTCTTGATTGTAGTGTTGTGTAAGGAATTGTAGGAATCTGATTGTAGTGATTGAGAATGAAATGTTGTTTGTATTCAAAATCCTAGAAATGAAGTGTCTTGAAATTAAAAAATTAGGTTGCCACCTAATCACAAATGACCAAGAGTCATTTGTTTGGTTAGTGTCTTGCTGCCACGTGGGGTGGGGGAGGGGTCTTAATCTTATCCTACAACCAATTAATTAATTAGGTAATATTCCGCTACCCGATAATTAACCAATTACCCACATAATCAAGAATTATCTTAAATTAATTAAAATACGACTCATTTTTAATATACTTTATATATCATACTATCACGGTCATATGGTACCTTGTATGATACGAGTCCATAAATATCAGGTATTATAGCTCGCACCGTATTTTATCCCAAATCGACAATCTTCAATCGAAACTCATTTTCTTTAATTCGTGTACCCTTTATCCTTCATGACACTAACTTATCGCTTGTTATAAATAGCATAAATACGTTAACCTCAAGATAATCTCATCCCAGAGTCTACGTAGATTAATTGAAGACGAAACTTTAACGTACAAAAATGCGAGATGTAACATCGGGGACCCTATCCAATCACACCAACCAGTCCCAAAACATAACACGAGCTTGCTCGAGGTCCCAAATCACACCAAACAATATCAAAACTACGAATCGACGATCGAAACATTCCTCTCAACTTTCAAACATTCAAACTTCGACGAATGCGTCTGATTCATACTTAAATATTTCGGAATGACGCCAAACTTTACGTACAAGTCATAAATCATGATACAAACCTAGTCCAAGGCTCGGAACCTCAAACGAAAATCGATAACGCCAAAGTCCACTTCAAATCAAACTTAAAAAATTCTTGAACTTTCGAAATGCCGGCTTTCCATAATAAGCGTAGAAATGATCCCAGACCACCCGATACTCAACCCTGACATACGCCCAAATTTGAAATCATCATACAAACCTGTTGAAATCTTTAAATCCTTATTTTGAGGTCGTTTACTCAAAATGCAAACCTTAGTTAACTCTACCAACTTTAAGCTTCCGAATTTAGAATTGTTTTATCCGAATCAACTCTGAATTCCCGAAATTAGATTCTGACTACGCGTACAAGTCATAAAACATGAATTAAAGTTACTCAAGGCCTAAAACTGTCAAATGACGTGCTAGATCGCAAAATAACGGGCCGGGTCGTTACAAGTTTAGTGAGAACTCAGAAAGCTTGTAAATAAGATTGATATGGGGCAGATATATGTGAATAACCAACATGGTTAGATGCAGGATATTTGTGACCAGGTGCTCCTTTTGTAGGATTCACATAATGCTTCATCCAAATGGGAGGCCCTGTCTTCCTCTGAGGCCTTTTGGTAGTGCATGATGGAGCACTATCTTGTGGCACAACTGCTGGTACATGATGCTCATTAGTTTCAGCAACTGCTGGCTCAGCAACATCTGGCATATGATGATCATGTAATTGAGCATCAACAATATCAATCTCAACATTATCTTCAGGGAGTGAGTCATCTGCAGGAGGTGCTAGAGGTGTGGGCTGAGCATGATGATAAGTGTCAACATTGTCACATGGAGTAGAGATTTGATCTGATTGAGGTATTATGAGCTGAGTTGGTTGCTGGAAAAATGGATCACCTTCTTCAAAAGTTGCCATTTTGAAAGGGAAGCAGTCTTCTCTAAATTGAACATCTCTACTGACAAAAAAGGGCAGTGTCTCCATATCATATAACATGTATCCCTTTTGAGTTTTAGCATAATCCTATGAAGATTGCGTTTCTTGCTCTAGATGCAAACTTGTCTCCTCTAGGTAGATTGCTTGCATAGCATAAATAACCAAAGACCCTTAGATGATCCAACTTGCTAACCTTGCCATATAGCAATTTAAAGGGTATTTTTCCTGTCAATATTGATGAAGGTATTCTGTTGATCAAATATACAGCAGTCTTTACACAGTCACCCCAAAATTTGATAGGAACCCCACTCTAAAACTTTAGTGCCCTGGCTACTTCTAAGATGTGTCTGTGATTCCTTTCTACCACCCTATTCTGTTGGGGTGTATAAGGACAACTACTTTGGTGTAAGATTCCAAGAGATGACAGCAATTCATTACACTATGTATTAAAGAACTCAGTCCCATTATCATATCTCACAATCTTAACACACACACTAAACTGAGTCTGAATTAAAGACAAAAAATTCTTCAGCCTACACAAACTTCACATTTTGATTGAATCAAACAAGCCTAAGTGTATCTGTTGAAATCATCAACAACCGTAAAAATACCTTTTTCTATCATAAGTGGGCACCTTATAGGGTCCCTAAACATCTAGATGAACAAGTTCAAAAATAGTAGTGGACTTGGAGTTGCTAAGAAAAAATTGCAACCCACATTGTTTAGCTAAAGGACATATACTGCAAGATTCTAATTGTATAGTGTTTATTCTGTCTTGTAGAGATGAGATGTATTGCATAGCTTTCAATGAAGCATGACCTAGCCTGAAGTGACAAAGTGCCTTCTCTGTGTGTTCTTTTGATACTGATCCAGCTGTTACTACTGCACCCCTTTCCTTCAGCACATATAAACTTCCAGACTCCTTACCAATCCCCAATACCTTTCCATTGTAAAGCTCCTGTAATAAACAGAAGTCATGATAAAATCCAACAAAACATCTAAGGTCCTTTGTTAACTTTACTACAGATAATAGATTAAACTTAAAATCTGGCACATATAAGACATTGTTAATGTACTGATCTCCTAAAATCATTGCAGCCCTTTTGTGTGTTATCTCAGCTCTACTTCTTGTTGGTAATTGCACATAATTTCCTTCCTTTGTCTCTAATCCTTTTGTATTGTTCAAAACCTCCTTATTGCAAGTAATGTGGTGTGTTGCTCCAGAGTCTATTATCAACTCTCTTAAATAAGCATTGGATAATAAAGCAACAATACCTGCCATGTTGATAAAGCTCTCACCACTGGATGGTTTGTTCAGCAATCCCACCAGTTATTTATATTGTTCTTCTATTAGGAAGTGTCCTTGTGGAAGGCTTCCACCAATGTTGCTTTCTTCTACAGCTGCATTGTTGACATAGGTTCTTCCTTCTATTCCTACTGGTTTCTTATTACTTTTGAAATTAGAAGGATATCCAACAATTTTATAATAGTTTTCCTTTAGGTGCCATTTGTATCCACAATGCTCATAAACTAGCCTTGTTTTCTTAGGCTTGAAACTTTGGGCCCTCCCTGCTAACATAGTTAAGGGATCCCTATTTACATCACCAATACCCAAGGATCTTTGACTCTCTTCTTGTGTTACTATGACATATGCCTTATTTACAGTAACTACAGGTCTTTTCAGCAGTACATTACTCCTCACATTACTATAGCTTTCATTCAATCCCATTAAAAATTGTATTAACTTCTAATTAGCTAGATGTTCTATGGATGGCCTAGCTTCTTCACAATCACATGTAGATAAGGAAACTATTGCATCTAGCTCACTCCATAGGTCATTCATATTTGAGTAGTAGGTAGTTACAGAATCTGTACCTTGTTTCAAATTTACCATTTATGTCCATAGATGATATATTCTAGTCAAACTGCATCTATCAAACCTTTCCTGGAAATCACTCCACACTTTCTTCGCACTAGACGCAAACATGATGCTAGGCATTAACTTAACTGCGACAGAACTACCGATCCATGAAAGTACAATCGCATTGCACTTCTCCCATTGTTCTGGGAGTTCACCCCTGAATATGTTTTTCACACAAGTTCCGTCAACGAATCCAAGCTTACTTTTGCCCAAAAGAGCTTGCTTCATTGCCCTACTCCACAAGGCGTAATTCTGAGGCCCTGTCAGTTTGATTGGAACTAAAACTAGTCCTGGTGCATCTGCCACTTGAAGAAATAACAGAGGACTGTGTTCGAGTGAGGATACCTTATTTTGTGCCATCGCGATTGAGTCAAAAACAATCGATTTTATCAAAGCTCCCTTCAACGGTCGCCGCACTACTAGAAATCCGCTAAAAACTGACCAAAAGAACTGACCAAAGTTGGTCGGTTATGGCCAATTACTGACAAAAAATGCGACCATTAGGGTGTGGACGGTGTTTTGATGGTAGGAATGGCTTACCGACCAAAGTTGGTCAGAAATTACCGACCAACATTGGTCGGTAGCTTAAAACGACCATCTAACAAGTTTAAGTACTTACCGACCAACTTTGGTCGGAAACATATTTTATTAATTTAATTTTACCCACCAAAGTTGGTGGGTTTAACTAAATTATATTTTTTTATTAATTATTAAAATTTAAAAAAACCGACCAACTTTGTTCGGTAATTGAAAATATATACTTTTTTTAAATAATTAAAATTAAACATTACCGACCAACTATGATCGGTAACCTCAACAGTGTAGGAAAAATACCGACCAAAGTTAGTCGGTAATGTTGAATTCTGGGAATTCAATGTTCATTAACCGACCAACTTTGGTCGATATTTTGGAATAATTTTCTTTTTTTTATTAAAAACCGACCAACTTTGGTCGGTTTTTTTGGGTTTAATTTTGGCATAAAATGCCTGTTTTGGCAGCTACGCCACCTGCCAGCATACCAATACACCTAATAACAACAACAACAATAACAACACAACAACAACAACAACACAGCAACAACCAAAACATTCAATAAATACTTTAAAACTAACAAATTAAAGTTCAATTGAACATAAAAATCCAAAACCAAGTTAAAACTAATTACAACTAGTTCAAAACTGGTTCTATTTGTCTAGTTCAATGTATATAAAAGTCAAGGGGTATTTTCTACAACATCATCATCACCGTCTGATGAACTTTCATTTAAAAAAAACGGTATAGAAAACGGTCTTGTGGAGGACGGGAAGAACGATCACGGGGAGGATGGGAGGAACGATCACGTGGAGGTCGACCCTCTAGAGATTACTCACGAGATCGGGGCAACAGAAAAGCTCCACTAGATAGGAGAGTTCTGATCTGAGCTTGCATGCCAAGGAATTGAGCATCTCTAAGCCTTTCTCTTTCCTTGGCCGCTTCTAGCTCGGATGTGAGCTTTGTCACTATCTCCTGCATAGCGGAGAGGCTCTCCCTATTAAGTTGTTCGCCTTGCGAGGAAGTTCCTATTCCTCGCATTCCACACTTATAGCGATGAATGTTTTTAGTAGGAAGCTCGTATACCTTCCCCCATTTTGGACTGCCAACAGACTTCAACCATATTCTTTCAGCATCCTCGTCCGAAGGCTGGGTTGGCTCACCCGATTCACCAGCTGGATGACTACGGATGAATTTCTCCACGTTACTTTGGTAGTGACCCTATATTATTTTAAATTAAATCAGTATTTCAAATTTTTTATAAAAGTAAATTATAATACTTAAAGAAAATTGAAAACTTACATATGTAGTTGAGGCCCGGTCCTCAACCCACCTATCTTGATCCCCCTCTTTCTTCTTCTTCACAATATACGTCTCCTTGAATAGCTCATCATGACTCATTGGACGCCCATACTTCTTTTCCTGAAAACAAATTAATTTAGTTAATAAACAGAATATATATATACTTAGAAAATTAAAATAATTTAAGCAATTACGTACCAATCTTCTTTTTATTGTCCCTAGGTTGATCGCACCTCCAGTGTGCAAGGAGCCTCCCTTCTCGGATGCACGAGCTTTTTTTCCTTTTTCCTCCTCTCTAAGAAATCCGCGGTAAGACATTGCCTTTGAAAATCATTCCACAAATTCTCAAGTAACCATCTAGGCCTCTTGTTCTTCTTTCTAGCATCCGAGAAAGCATCCACCAATCTCTTGCGAGCTTTATGATGAAAATTTACAGCCACTTTCGCGCTATAGCGGTTTTCCCATACACATTTGCTCTGTATTTCAAAAGTTAAATATTAGATGGAAACATCATAAATATAAATTATTAAATTGTTTAAAAGAACATTTATACCTTAAATTGATTAAAAATTTGCTCCTTCAGCGAGAATGGGCAATCAGTCCAAGTCGCATAAGGGCCATCATAAAGCTTTCTGATGGCATTGGTGATTATCTTCATAGTCTTATTACCCGGCCTGAACCTGCAATTTAACAATAAAAACACATTAATATCTTTGTAAAAATGTTACAAATCAATAGACGCAAAAATAATGAATAACACTTACCCATCACCCTAAGGGACTATGATGATCATACCATATCAATCATAATGCACTACCTCGTCATCACCATTCGAAGCATGTGTATCAGAGGCATGTGAAGACGGTGTAGGCGGGTCAGAGCTACTGCCTCGCAGGCGAAGGCCTGCAATAGATGGAATCGATGATGAAGATGGTTGTGATCCCTGTGACTGCGACATAGCTGGATGCGACCCAAGTGGATGTGATACTGATGGTTGTGACCCGAATGGCTGTGACATGGATGGATGCGATCCATGTGGCTGTGATATGTAGGGATGTGATCCATGTGGATGTGATGTAGATGGCTGTGATGCAGATGGTTGTGAGGCAGCTGGACTGTATGTCGGACGTATAGTCCTATGGCCTTGTGATGGAAGGTCTGGTGTCTGAATGAAGGTGTACAACTCGTGATGCTGTGGAAGCTCAGTATAGCCGTGTGGTGGAGGATAAGACATAGGCATCTCTGAAAAGGGTGGACAAGAGGGACTATTATTTTCTACCCTCCTCTTTCCCTTCCTACCCTTTTCTCGACCCTGAGAATTAGTAGGGTCATTGTTACCTTGACCCTTTCCTGCCATCTACATAATATAATACACATTTTTATTGAAACATATAAGAAACTAGATATAAAACGAGAGTGCTTTAAAAAACCAACTTTTTAATCCTCATCGACGTATTGTTCCTCGTCCGAGAATTCTTTGTCCTCACTTGTTTGAGCTTCATCAGTTGATTCTTCATCCTCATTTTCTATAATTGTTACTTTATTTATATCAACTTCTTCCAATATGCATTCAGGATGTTCCAAATTATTTTCTAACTGATCGTCCACTATTTAGTGAACACTGGAGATATCGTTTTGATATGCAACACCTAACACATTCTTGACTTCCACCCTACCTACAGGCTTAGTTTTTATTACAACCCACCAATCGGTCTTATTCCGCCGCAAAGGATAAGGAGCATAATACACTTGCCTAATGTTATGTGCAATTATGAAAGGATCATAGCGATCATACTACCTCATATGATTATCAATTATGTTGTATTGGTGGTGTACTCTTCTACCTCTTGTTGGATTTGGTTCAAATCACTTGCAGCTAAAGAGTATCAATTTCTTATATGGCCAACCTGTATATTCTAGTTATAATATTTCTTTGACCACACCATAATAATCTATATCTCCAAATTGGTTGCCATCACCACCTTGAACCCACACCCCGTTGTTGTTGCTATTTTTAGTTTTAGAGTAATCCTCTATATGAAGCTTATAACCATTCACTACGTACTTAGACATTGTTGTGACCTGAAGCCCATGTCCCTAAGATATATCTTTCAAAAATTGATTTACACCATTATTTGGATTATTTACCTACATAGTGTTAAAAAAATTCATAAGTTAGCACAACTTATGAATCAATTTTTATACATTCACTACGTGTATATATATACACATACACACACACTTACAAACTGTTTGAATCACGTATCAAATCTCGTATATACAATATCATGGCCAAATTGACCCACGAAGTGACTGTGACACATCAAATATTTTTAGTAGTTGCATCAATATATAGTCACGGTAAATTTTACATTTTGATAACTAATAAATCAATACTTACTTGAGAAATGGTACAACTTCGGGATAATTTAGCAACACATGAAGTGTAGCTGACTTGTACTCCATATCACTCAAATTTCTCTTTCTAACATCCTTAGAACATCGGCCTGGTTGATTGAATATGGACATTGATGGATATAATGGATCATTCACACATTCGACCGTGTGCCTATTGGGCCTATTCCTAGAACATGGCACATTACTCCCAAAATAATAAGAACAAAAATGTGTAGTTTTCTTTGCAAGATAGGTTTGGCATATAGATCCTTCAATCCTATTCCTCTGCTTAACAAATTATTTTCATTTGCCAATTGTCCTACATAATGTCATGTTAGCCAAGAACATTCAAATAAAATAGAATATTACATCAAACTTATAATATTACGTACACACAAGTATACGCGATCATCAAGTAATAAAGTGACTAAAAGTCGGATGTCGAACCCACGAGGACTTGTGATTAACTATTAACTAAATTAGACTATCTTAATTATCTAAACAAGAATTAAACCTAAAAATATTTGATTCAAAACTAATTAAATAAAAAAATATAAATAATAAACTTTGAACAGAGAAAGAGCAGATTTTTATGATATCAATATAATGAAAACAATCTAGGGTTATGGGCTATCTAACAATCCTATTGTATTCTTCAATTGAATTGACCGACTAATTTATCTAACTTATTGGTTGACAGGGTTAATATTGCTCATAAGAATCTGTCGAGTTCTTACTCGCCTATTCAAGCTAAGCTAATGCCTATGTGTTTATGGAGTTAGAATCAACAAGAACGCATTTATAATTCCTGTAAATCAACCAAGCAAGGCAATTAGGTATATGTCAATCCTAACCACGAATTTGTTCCCCGATGCCCGAGTTCAAGAACCTGCTCTACTCAATCCTATATGCAATCTAGAATTCCCACTTTCGAGTTCAATTCTAGATTCGTAAATAGTATTCAATTGGTGATCAAGCAATTAAATAATTAAGCGCAAGATTGAATAAATAAACCAATATGATAAATCAAAAAGGCAAAATCAATATCCGAATAATAATAGTCATGAAAGAACCACGACCCTAGAACGTGAAGTTTAGCTCCACATAGACATGGTAGCCAAACAACAAATCATACAAAGAAACATAAAAATTACTATGTTTGGTGGGAGAAAGATGGAACTTAGTGAATTCCGGCCTCCACGGCGGCTCTGTGCTTGTGTTTTCCTCTCAAAAACGTCCTCTCCAAATATGTTCTCCCCCGGTATGTTCTCTTCCGGTCTTTTTTCCTCTATGGCATTTTTAGGTCTATTTATATGTGTAGGAAAAGACCTAAACATGTAGGACAAGTCCTAGTCAAACCCGGAAACGAATTAAGTCTTCAAAACTCGGATTGGACCTGGCCCCAGGCCTGGCGTCGCCAGCCTCAGCCTGGCTTTTGCTTGGCATCGCCAGCCTCAGCCTAGCTTTAGCCTTGCAAAGCCAGCCTAAATCTAGCTTCAAGCCTGGCGTCGCCAGGTTCTCTCATTCACTGCTCCTGCGCACGGTTTCGACTTGTAGGTCTCCTTTTTCTTCTACTTTCATCTCCAATTCACCTACACATAAAATAGACTTAATTAAGCACAAATATAGTATAGTTTAGCATTAAAGCCCAAAATATAAGGTAAGTAATGCACTAAAAATATGTAATTATAACCAAACATCACTACCCCACACTTAAACTCTTGCTCGTCCTCTAGCAATCAAACTACACTTTATATAGACACGACCTTTTTAAACAATTCTCCTAACTCATCACATCAAGAATCTTTAAAATAGACTAAGCACAAGAGTATAACCTCTTCACCTCAAAATTTGACTCACAAGTACCACGCATTATTCACAACTCACTCACTTACTCTAACATAGAGGTCAATGACATTACCTTTCCTTCATGAATCAAGTGCCCTCATACAACAAAAGAGAGTAGTTCCACACACAATAAAAATTTAAGAACAATTAGGAACTCAAGATAGAAAGAATTCACTCACTCTCAGAAATAACATTCATATGCCACAAAAGATGCGCCATAGGCTTGCCCGTAGTGTATTACTCTACTAATGGAACTCATTCAGTCTAGGATCAAGTAGGACTTTAATTGGTTGTAATGTAGGCTACGGGTCGGGTAGGATACATTTGGATATAAGAGTGACTACATCTTCCTAAGCACTTTAATACATGTACTTTAACATTTAACCCCACACTTATGTCAAACCATAACTCCACTTTCACATCAATGTATATTAACTCCATACTTCTTTAAGCACAATTATATCAAGAGTCACCACTATCAAGGAATACACAGCAATACAACTATTTTTTCCTTTCTTTTTCAATTCAAGTGGCTTTACTTATTTTTTATTTTTTTTCAAAATAGTGTACCTTTCTCCTTATTTGATTAGTTCCACTCAAAAGCCAAACCAACCACCCCATACTTTAACTTTTACAAAGTTCATAACAATTCAAGTGCTCATGAGAGGTGAAAAGGTTCAAATATATGGTTAATTCAAAAAAATAGGTAAGGCTTGTAATGTGGTTGCCAAAGAAACAAGATTACAGGCTCAAAGAGGTTAACTACGATACATAATAAGGCTTGTAATGTGGTTGCCAAAGAAACAAGATTACAGGCTCAAAGAGGTTAACTACGATACATAACAATAAAGAAGGTAAATTATATAACTGGTTCAACAAAGAAACGCCTATATCACTTCCAAGACTGAACAAAACTACTATTTCGCTTTGCAAACACACCGGGCAAGTTCTAGACATCAAATGCAATGCACAGAATTACACACAAACCTCACATACACATGGCACATAACTCACTTAGGATTGGACTCATCAAGATATTCTAGTCAAAGCAGTTAAGCAAAGTTAAGATCATACGATTTAAGCTACTTATACAAGAGTCAAAAACTGAGCCTAAGCGTCACAACCAAAGTACTCACTATTCTCAAGGCATAACAAAGTTAAGAGATATTACTCCAATTCAAAACATAGCACAAAGTTTCCTACTTCTAAAAAATATAAAACTACCTACACCCAGTTCAAATAAAACCCTTGGAAAAGAACCGCGACACAAAGAAAAACCAAGGGGGAATTACTACACTACCTACAAAGAAAATCTTTTTGTCCTTTTTCTTTAGACTTAAATCCCTCAAGAAAACTGTCTAGAAAATCCATCGTCGGGAAAAATCCAATTTTTCTACTCTTTTTTTTCTTATTTATTTTTAAAAAAATAAATTAAGCTGCTAAAACTACTACTACTACTACTATACTACACCATTAATTCTACTAATTCTGTAAATAAAAATAAGAAGCTAGCTAACAATAAAAAGATAAGAAACTAATAATATACTAATATAATACTATACAAAGCACAGAGAATCTTCCACCCCACACTTAAAAGAGTGCAATGTTCCCAATGCACAAATATCGCAAAAATAACAAGGGTGAACAAGAAACTCCCTGAAAGTCAAAAGGTCAAAGAATTAGCAGCTCACGGGATACTCAGACTTCTCCCAAGTATGGTCCTTTGTATGGGCACCCCACACTTAGTTCTCACCATCTAGCTCGCTTTTGTACTCTTCCAATAGCTTTGCTTCCTATACTTATAACCCTACAAAATAAAAATAGACACTACAAAAATAATATAATAAAAACAAAAATAAAAGAAAGTAGTAAAGCTGGGTTGCCTCCCAACAAGCTCCTAATTTAACGTCGCAGCACGACGTGAACCACTTTTTGCCTCCACCTCGAACTTATGAATTGCGTCCCTAATTTGGCTTCAAGCTTTATGTTATACTCCCGAGGCGGTGAGACAAATTTAATTGGGTCAAGCAACCAATATCGTGTTTTACACTTCTTGGCCTTTAGATGAGGTATGTAATTCTGTCTCTCTGGCACGACGAATTCAAGAATGTAAGCACCCCGTTCCTCATCCATTGGCTCCTCCAAAGGCTCAGATAACTCGATTTACATGTCATCATCCAAACACAATTTTGAAAAATGTATGGAATGAGGACCAATACACCCTAACTCTAGAATTGTATTACTCTTTACATCCTCATATGTACACACACTAGAGTCTTCACATATAATATTATCTACTTCCTCACATGACTCTAGAGTGCTTTCCTCAACATGGACATCATCAATACAAGTATGGCCAAATGATTTATTCTCCACTTTTAGCTCCTCAATTTGGCGTGTAAGCTCCTTTTCAGCTTCACACAACTCAGAACTATTTGTTGGGCGTTAGACGCATCAACTTTTGCAATTAATTTAGCTCCCAAGTCATGAATATCAGTGCCAGATTTTTCAATCTCTTGTCCCAGTTCAGCTCTTCCTTCTATAAAGTGTCTCGTCCCATCAGTAATTTTCTCACGTTGAGCCTCATATATTTCTAACTTTTCAGCTCATTCCACTAGCCATGTTTGGCTCAAAATCTCTACTTTTTCAAAATTTTCCTTTTCTTGGAACTCGCTCTCTTCATTCAATTCTTCTATATTAGCCTTCATTCTTGTGATTGTTTCCCTCATTCTTTTCATATCTTTTTTGAGTTCATCTTGTAGCTCTGCTACTTGCCTCAGAATATCTCTAATATATGCATCATGTTCCATATCCTGCACTTCATTGCCCCTATCAAACTCACAAATATTGTTAGAAAGATCATAATAAGGGCTCTGAGAAGGTTGAAAAGAATTAGGACAACCAACCCAATGGTTATCTTGACCACCACACATATTACAAATATTCCACTCAAAGGATCGAGATTGTGCGCACAACTCGCTCCCGGGAATATTCTGACAATCTTTCCACCAGTGGGGTCCTCCACAATATGGACAGGGATCATCAAAATAAGAATAATCATCATTCGAATAATTTTCATTCCAAGATGCCATGCTAAAAAAAATAAAAAATACTAACTAAACTAAAGAAAGAATAGAAAAAAAAATGTCTAATCTAGAAAAATAGCTAATTTCTAAGTCCCTGGCAACGGCGCCAAAAACTTGTTGCGGACAAACGCACACGCAAGTATACGCGGTCGTCAAGTAATAAAGTGACTAAAAGTTGGATGTCGAACCCACGAGGACTTGTGATTAACTATTAACTAAATTAGACTATCTTAAAGTCACAACCCAATTTCACCTATAGGTCGTGATGGTGCCTAACACTACAGCTAGGCAAGCCAACTAATAAGTCAAACGTACATTGGTTAAACTTTTATTCTAAGAAAATAGTAAAATACCAACTTCTACCAATGTGTGTGCCAAGACCCGGTGTCACAAGTGCATGAGCATCTAGTAGATTATACAAAACTCCAAATACTGTGTGAAATGAAATAGACAGAATATAAATATAAGAAGAGACACTGGTAGCTGCAGAACGGCTCAGAAAGGCAGCTCATCACTATGCCTCGGGGTGACGTGGGTATGTGATGATAGTTCCTCCACTAGTACCTGTCTCAGATCCTGCACAAAAAGTGCAAGAAGTGTAGTATGAGTACGTAAATAACGTATACCCAGTAAGTATCAAGCCTATTCTCGAAGTGGTAGAGACGAGATGGCCGACTTTGACACTCACTATGGGTCAATAATAATAGCTGAAATAAAACTAGGATATTTAAATCAGCATGATTTACAGAATTTACAATAATTTATTTAATCAGCAGAAATAATTAAATTCCTTCAAATGTAACAATTCTCAATATATTAATTAAATTTCTTCAATTCAAATAATTTCTAATTTATCAATTAAACCTCATTTACAGGAGTAACAATTAATTCCTTAACGAGAAAGAATAATAATTCATTAAATTTCAAGGATTTTTCAATTTATTAATTAGCTTCACAAGCTGAAATAAATTATTAAAGTATCGTGTAATTATTATTATTAAGCACGATTTCTGCCGAGGACGTACGGCCCGATCCAGAGTGTCGTGTACACTGCCGAGGGACGTGCGGCGCGATCCATAGATGCATCTATCCTGCCGAGGCGTTCGGCCCGCTCCACAAGAAAGGAGGACACTTTCTTATGTGCCTCCGAAAGGAGAGTATATTTATTATAAGATGAATTTGGAAGGAGAACAATTTCTTTTAATAATTAATTGATTTAAACAAAAATTAAACATATGAAAATTTCATATTTTTCTACTTTTCATAACAATTCACAATATATACATCAATTATTTTAATTAATAAAGAATACAATTCACACAAGTAATTCATACTTTGAGTCCTAAACTACCCGGACTTTAGCATTAATAGTAGCTACACACGGACTCTCGTCACCTTGTGCGTACGTAACCCCCGCAATTTAGCAAAAATATATTTAATTTAATCACCTATGGGGTAAATTTCCCCCTCACAAGATTAGGCAAGAGACTTACTTCAATTTGCTCCAATTTAATCCACTAGAAGGCCTTTTCCACGATAATCCAACTCTGTCTCGCTCGAATCTAGCTAAAATAATTTGATATAATCACTAAATATTATAGGGATCAATTCTATAAGAAAATACTACATTTTTAATAGAAATCCCGAAATTAATTAAAAATTCATCTGTGGGGCCCACATCTCGAAATCCGGCAAAAGTTATAAAATCTGACAACCCATTCAATTACTAGTCCAACGATACCAGTTTCACTCAAATCCGACTCCGAATCGATACCGAAATCTCAAAACTTTATTTCTATGAGATTTCTAAAAAAATTCCAAATTTAAATCTCAAAACACTAATTTATGGTGAAACAATGATATACTTGTATATGTAGACCAAATCCGAGTTAGAATCACTTACCCCAATATTTTTCCCTTGAAATTCTGCCAAAAGTCGCCTCTGCTCAAGCTCAAGTTCGTCAAAAATGGCAAATGGGACGAATGCCCTCTTTTTATAAAACTGCCCAGCAGTCTACGGAACTGGTCCTCGAACTGGGCCTCGATCGCGGCTTCGATCATAGGCTCGAGCCTGGACCTCGGTCATGGCCTGCCTTCGATCAGGACATCGAGGCTGGGCCTTCGATCAGGGCATCGAGCATGTGCCTTCGATCAGGGCATCGAGCATGGGTCTCGATCCTAGCCCTCGAGCCTTACCTTCGATCATGTCCTCGAGCTGGACCTTCGATCATGTCCTCGAGCTGGACCTTCGATCGTGGCTTCGATCTTAAGCTCGAGCCTGAGCCTCGTCAACCCTGGGCTTGATACCTGGGCTCGATATCAACTGAGAATATCCAACAGAAGAGGAAACACTGCAGCAGCTTTTAAGTCCAATTTTTGATCCGTTAACCATCCGAAACTCACCCGAGGCCCTCGGGACCTCAACCAAATATACCAACAAGTCCTAAAACATAATACGAACTTAGTCAAACCTCTAAATCACATCAAACAATGCTAAAACCATGAATCATACCCCAATTCAAGCTTAATGAAACTAAGAGTTTTTAACATCTACATTGGATGTCGGAACCTATCAAATCAACTCCGATTGACCTCAAATTTTACACACAAGTCATAAATGACATAACAGAGCTATAAAAAATTTTGAAACTGGATTCCGACTCCGGTATCAAAAAGTCAACTCATCGGTCAAACTTCCAAACTTAAATTTTTGTTTTTAGCCATTTCAAGCCTAATTTAACTACGGACTTTCAAATAAAATTTCGAACACGCTCCTAAGTCCAAAATCACCATACAGAGCTGTTGGAATCATCAAAATTCTATTCTGGGATCGTTTTCACATAATTAGACATCCGGTCACTATTCGACCTTAAACATTTTAATTTTTTTTCGAAATTCCATATCTCGGGCTAGGAACCTCGGAATTTGATTCCGGGCATACGCCCAAGTCTCAAATCACGATACGGACCTACCGGAACTGTCAAAACACTGATCCGAATCTGTTTGCTCAAAATTTTGACAAAAGTCAACTCAATTGAGTTTTAAAGCTCTAGTCCACATTTTAAATTCATTTTTCACATAAAAACCTTCCATAAAATTTTACGGATTGTGCACGCAAGTCGAGAAATAATAAATAGTACTTTTTGAGGTCTTAGAACACATAATTAATTATTAAATTTAAAGATGACATTTTAGGTCATCACACTTAATTATCTAAACAAGAATTAAACCTAAAAATATTTGATTCCAAATAATTAAATAAAAAAATATAAATAATGAACTTTGAACAGAGAAAGAACAGATTTTTATGATATCAATATAATGAAAACAATCTAGGGTTATGGGCTATCTAACAATCCTATTGTATTCTTCAATTGAATTGACCGACTAATTTATCTAACTTATTGGTTGACAGGGTTAATATTGCTCATAAGAATCTGTCGAGTTCTTACTCGCCTATTCAAGCTAAGCTAATGCCTATGTGTTTATGGAGTTAGAATCAACAAGAACGCATTTATAATTCCTGTAAATCAACCAAGCAAGGCAATTAGGTATATGTCAATCCTAACCACGAATTTGTTCCCCGATGCCCGAGTTCAAGAACCTGCTCTACTCAATCCTATATGCAATCTAGAATTCCCACTTTCGAGTTCAATTCTAGATTCGTAAATAGTATTCAATTGGTGATCAAGCAATTAAATAATTAAGCGCAAGATTGAATAAATAAACCAATATGATAAATCAAAAAGGCAAAATCAATATCCGAATAATAATAGTCATGAAAGAACCACGACCCTAGAACGTGAAGTTTAGCTCCACATAGACATGGTAGCCAAACAACAAATCATACAAAGAAACATAAAAATTACTATGTTTGGTGGGAGAAAGATGGAACTTAGTGAATTCCGGCCTCCACGGCGGCTCTGTGCTTGTGTTTTCCTCTCAAAAACGTCCTCTCCAAGTATGTTCTCCCCCGGTATGTTCTCTTCCGGTTTTTTTTCCTCTATGGCATTTTTAGGTCTATTTATATGTGTAGGAAAAGACCTAAACATGTAGGACAAGTCCTAGTCAAACCCGGAAACGAATTAAGTCTTCAAAACTCGGATTGGACCTGGCCCCAGGCCTGGAATCGCCAGCCTAACGCCAGCCTCAGCCTGGCTTTTGCTTGGCGTCGCCAGCCTAACGCCAGCCTTAGCCTGGCTTTAGCCTTGCAAAGCTAGCCTAAAGCCAGCTTCAAGCCTGGCGTCGCCAGGTTCTCTCATTCACTGCTCCTGCGCACGCTTTCGACTTGTAGGTCTCCTTTTTCTTCTACTTTCATCTCCATTTCGCTTACACATAAAATAGACTCAATTAAGCACAAATATAGTATAGTTTAGCATTAAAGCCCCAAAATGTAAGGTAAGTAATGCACTAAAAATATGTAATTATAACCAAACATCACTTTTCAAATGGCTCAACTTCCCTACCTCCATATCTACTTTTTTTCCAAGATTCGACGCATAACCCTCATGCATCTTCAATTTCGTAACCCAATCACAAATTTATCGTCTTTACTCCAAAGTGAATGTATAACTTGTTTTGGGCTTGAACACCTTACCATTGTTTGCTGTCTGCAAGTATAATTCAGCCGCCTACAATATTCTTGTAAGTACATTCTAGCCTTCGGGTTATCTTTTGTCTTACCTGTAACATCCATCACTGTGTTGAACAAATTGTCAAAATAATTCTTCTCAATATGCATGACATCAAGATTGTGTCGGATAAGATTATCCTTCCAATAAGGCAACTCCCAAAATATACTCTGTTTCGTCCAATTATGATTAACTCTATATCCGGGGAATCTATAAGGTGGAGCCTCAGTAACTTTACTGAAGTTCTGGACCCTCTCTCAAATTTGCTCACCTGAAAATATTGGAGGTGGAGAATCATATTCCACTTTATTCTTTTTGAATGCATTTTTCATCATTCTAAACTCATGATCATCATGCAAGAATTGACGGTGACAATCAAACCATGATTGTTTTCGGTCATGTTTCAAAGTGAACGCTTTACTATTTTTCATGCAGTAAGGACAAGCTAGATTCCCAGCAGTCATCCACCCAGACAACATTTCATACGCAGGAAAATCATTAATAGTCCACATTAAATTAGCACGGAAATTGAAATTCTGCTTGGTTGATATGCCATATGTTTCAACACCATCATACCACAATTGTTTTAGCTCACCAATCAAAGGTTGCAAATATACATCAATCAAACTTTTCCGATTATGTGGACCGGGGATAATACAATTTAAGAATATATATGGACTAGTCATACACAACTCAGGTGGTAGATTACAAGGTGTAAGAAAGACAGGCCAACATGAATATAGTGTCGCAGATATAGAAAAAGGCATGAAGCCATCCGCACACAGACCTAACCGAATGTTCCTTGGTTCACTAGAAAAATCTGGATATGTCCTATCAAAGTGCTTCCAAGCTTCCATCTGAAGGATGACACATAACACCAGGTGGTCTTCTATTTTCAAAGTGTCATCTCATATGAGGAGCAGAACTCATCAACGCATATAACCTCTTTAACCTAGGTATAAGAGGTAAATAATGCATCGCCTTGACAGCGACCATATTTCCGCTGGAAAGCCTCTTGAAATGAGGCTTTTCGCAAAATTTACAACTGTCTAAAGTTATATCATCTTTATAATATAACATGCAACCATCTTCACAACAATCAATTCTCATTGACGAAAGTCCTAACTTAGAAACCAATCTCTTTGCCTAATAGAAATCACCAGGTAAGTTGATATTAGGGTCAACT